>NC_142933.1:5540173-5547673 GCF_046866305.1 Octopus bimaculoides | reverse complement strand
GAAGAAGGTATATGTTTTATACAGAGATCCTAACTCTGCCAATGGACAACCATTTGTTATACCTATTTATGATTCTTTGTCTATGTTTTCTTCTGTCTCTTATCTCTCATTCACTCTTTCGTTATACATGCCTACACACACACACACACACACACACATATATATATATATATATATATATACGTACATATACATGTAAATATATACATGTACACACACGCACACACACACATATATATATATGTATATATATATCTATGTACGCATACATACATGTATGCGTATGTAAATCTGTATATCTGTATCTATCTCCCTATCTTTCTATCTATCTGTATATATATATATATGTGTGTGTGTGTGTGTGTGTGTGTATACAGAGAGAGAGATGTGTGTCCGCCAACGTGTGGGTGTGTATGTGTAAGAGATTCCAAAATAGAGAGCCGCAGGAAAAATATAAGTGGCAAGTCATAATCACCATTATTTTCAAAATTATGGTATTTTTACTCTCAATTTTACTATGGTAATAGACCAATAATTTAGAGATAATCCGCCAGATATATCATTAGATGCTATAAAATTGTCAAATGATGTCTTGAAGTTGCGCTTCTGTTTTGACCTTAAGTAGAACAGGGTTCACATTCGCTCCCCGCATAGATTATAGCAAATATTTTGAGACCGATATTTATGGCCTATATTGCGTGTGTATGAGCGTGTATGTGTGTGTTTGTGTGTGTAAGCTTGAACAAACTGATACATAAATATATAGATGCATAAATGCACACATAGGTACAAACATAAATGCACACATCAACACATACACACACATGTATATGTACAAAGATATCTATATATAGACAGACATAGATTTAAAAAAAAATGCCCTGTGTGAATGTGTACACGTATAATATACTTATGCATATATATATATATATATATATATATATATATATATATATATATATATATATATATATATATATATATATATATATATATATATATATATATATATACTTATGTATGAAACATATATAGAATATTCGTGGCGCTTATGTACACACTGAAATATATTGGGTATATATATATATATATATAATTCTTATATAACGTATTAATATATGTATAACTCTCTCTCTCTCTCTCTCTCTCTCTCTCTCTCTCTCTCTCTCTCTCTCTCTGTATATATATATATATATATATATATATATATATATATATATAAACACGCACACATATATTGCACATTAAAAAAATACTTCCAGACATTTGTCATGATTAAACATCGGATAACAGTAAACATTACTGAAAATAACGTGTTTATTACCAAATTGAACATGAATAACAATACAAACAAACCGGAGACAAACAAGCATAGCAACAACAATAATAATAATGTAATAATATATATATATATATATATATATATATATATATATATATATATATATAGAGAGAGAGAGAGAGAGAGAGAGAGAGAGAGAAAGAAAGATAGAGAGAGGGGGGATGATATATGCATAAATAAAAAGGATAATATCGTCTTTGTTAAGCGTTAATTAAAATGAAAGTTGAAGATTTATTAGCAAATATAGAAATATAATGGAATCTATATCGTAGTCTGTTTGGAACACAATAAAATGACAGTGAATCTCTCCCGGGAACAGTTTTCACCTCTTCATTTCATTTGCCTTGAAGGATGAAATTATTTCGTTTATAGAAAAGCTGAAATTTCGTTCGGAAATTGAGGCTGCACTTAATCATATTGATATCAACCATTTTTGAAAATGCAAATTTATCCTCTAAAACCTATTGAATATTCGGAAGGACTTGAAATAACCAATATTAATATATATATATATATATATATATATGTGTGTGAGTGTGTGTGTGTGTGTGTGTGTGTGTGTGTGTGTGTGTGTGTGTGTATTCATGTATGAATATGCATATGTTTATATGTGTGAGAGTGCAAGTGTTGGTATCTATTCCAAGCGAATTTGCAATTCTAAATATTCTCATTGAATGTCTTTTAAAGTTTCCATTTGAAGCATCTCGCTGCTATCTATATTTTTTTTTCTATTCTAGGCACAAGGCCCACACTTTTTGGGGAGGGGGATAGTCGATAAGAACGACTCCAGTACGCAGCTGGTATTTAATTTATCGACCCCGAAAGGAGGAAATGCAAAGTCAACTTCGTTGGAATTTGAACTCAGACAGACGAAACACTCGAAAACTTATCGCCCGGCGTTTTAACGTTTCTGCCAGCTCGCCGCTGTTTACATTGATGAGTTTTATTGTTATCTGTTTTCCGTTCTCACCTCCTCGTTATGAGGATTGGCATTCGAGATTCCATGCTTAATATGCCCTGCTTAAAATATGTAATTGCCGAGCAACATGTAGGGCATTTTACCTTAGAGAAACAGCCTTAAATATCCGTACTTCCCAAAGAAACGACAAACGGCTGTTAGACGTATAATCCCACAGGTTAACTAATGCAAATATTTCGATCATATTTACTCATCTATTATATTATGTTTAATCCTTTATTATGGTTGATATTCTAATTGCTGCATCAATTGCCATCATTGTTGTTGGACCACTTTGACCGGTGACGTTGATAAATGCTTCGATTGAACATAAAAGATCAACGGCTGCAGCAGAAGCGAGAGCTGCGCTGAAAATCTAAAATCATGTAGGAAAATTTCTGGTACTTTTTCAGAAGACTAAGAAAAATACAAAGTTGTTATGTTGCAAATTTTCAGGCATGGCTGTGCTGCATCTTGGACTTCTAAGTGTATTTGGTACACAGACACCATGTGGAATTTGGAAGCCTGTGCTACATGTGTGTCTATGTCTGTGTGTGTCTATGTTTGAGTTTTTCTATACATGTTTACCTGTGCCTACGTTTTGCGTCGGCCATACCACAACTTCAGAACTGGTGTTGGTTCATTGATGTTCTTATAAATTAGTGATTCTGCAACAGAGAACAATAAACTACGCATGGGACATAAGAATAAGAACTCGTGGCGATTTATTCGATTAAAACCCTTGAGGGCAGTGCTCCAGCGTGGACGCACAGCACAAGCTAAAAACAGTATAAGATAAAAGGTAATTGCGTGGTGATTCTTCTATTATTATTGTTTTTGAAGAACACAAGCATTATTGTATTCTAGTTTAATGATTGTTCCTTGCTCGGTTGCAATTGGCGTACCGCTCGGGGGTCACTGGGTGTTTGTGCTGTGCGCAGGGCTAGAGTATTTGCTGTGTAGATATGTTAATGCTGTATGTATGAGCAGCTAGAAAGACAACATCAACTAATATAAAAAAAAGAAGAAATCTCAGCAATTTAGATGGTTCTATTCCCTATCGGCACAACATTTTCCTAATCTAAATTGTATATCAGTTTTTTTCGAAATGCCGTTGTGTAAAACTTGTATGTAGACCGAATTTAGTCAACGCCAGTGTGTATAAAGGGTTCTACGTCGATGTAGAAGTTGTGCATAAGTCATTAATGTACATAACTTCAAGCGAGACATTGAACGTGGGTCTACTTTTTCATTAGCAAGGAACTTACGATTCGCTTTTAGGCAATCGCTATATTTTACATTATCTATTAATAACATCAAACCGACTTTCCTACTTGCTATTTCTGCTTGCAATATAAAATTTATTTTCTCATGCAGCAACTTTGCTCTATAAATACGTACGCACATAGGTGACTGTGTGTGGTGTATGTATATATGTATGTATGTAAAAATATATGTATATATATATATATATATATATATATATATATATATATATATATATATATATATATATATATATATATATATATATATATATATATATATATATATATATATAAGCATGCACACATGTTTGTGTGCATATTAGTATGTGGGTGTCTGTGTTATCTCAACGCGTGACTAACAAGGTTGTGGAAAATTTTATGTGAAATACACAATAATTGTTTCACAAATTATAACAGCTATGAAGTCTTAGGTGTGAGCTCTTCCTAAAACATTCATATACCAAAAATACCGATAATCGATAAAGTAGTGATTCTACTACTACTACTAATAGTAATAATAATATCGATAGTAATAAAAATAATAATAATAATAATGCAAATGATGATGATGAAACCCTATAATCATGTTAGTAATACAAATCTATTTCTTCAACACGCATGTTCTCAACAAGTACACGCATCCTCGTGCACGGTGACGCACGGTTTCGGTTATTTATACGAACCTCGCACTTGTAAACAGCCACATTGCTCCACAAACAGACGAGTTATGGTACTTGGTGATATAATTTTATGACAGTTACGGAAAGGAAAAAATAGTGTTATGATTGTGATGATGAGATGATCACAAAGAACAAGTGGTTGATGATAATGATGGTGATGATGATGATGATGATGATGACGATGATGACGCAGGTGACGACTCGCGTTCGATGTCGTGCGTTCGTTTAAGACTAGATACGCATTATGTAACAGATACGTAAATCCCTATATTTCTATTTCCAAATCGTTTCGGAAATACGAAATTTACGGTTAATACATACCAAGGGAAAATTAGTGACATATTATTGTCTGTGCTTCACTTTTTTATTTTCCCTGAACGGGTGATTGTCACAAATTTGACTAGCGTGAACAGACCTACACAAAGGATTTGTAGGAAGCTTCCAGGACAACCGTTCAGCGAGTTCTCGTGCATTTGGTGCTCAGGGTCATCATAGATCCATGGGCTATTTGTTTGGTTAGAATTTGTCATGGAACAGGAGGACTATCGCAGGATATTAATAACATATGTCCAACGTATAATTTCTTCGCATTTCGCAGTCTTTTACATTTTCTTCTCATCTTTTATGGAAATCCGATTTCCAATGGTCATTTTCCACATGATTTTCCACACAACAATAAGAGTAGTAGTAGTAGTAGTAGTAGTAGTAGTAGTAGTAGTAGTAGTAGTAGTAGAAATAATAACAATAATAAGGTGAAGAACAACAACAACAGCAAAAATAATAATACTAATGATAGTAATAATAATAATAATAATAATAATAATAATAATAATAATAATAATAATAAGACCAAAGCTTATTAACCCGGAACTACCAAGCCAATGTGATAAACAATGGAGCTGACCCAAAATTCCGATTCTGTAACGATGAGATTGGAATTAAAAAACACTTTAATCTCAGGGTGTAGAGCCTTAGCACCTGTAGAATATAAAGCAAGACATGACAGATTTGGCTAGTATTTACACTGGACAATATGTGGGCATTATAAAATCAAAACTGCTGGCAAATGGTATAAACACCATCCTGAAGCTGTGACTGAGGGAGAAAATGTATCGATTCTGTGGGACTTCCCCGTACATACCGACAAAACTATAAAAGCTAATAAACCGGATATTATTATAAAAGATAAAAAAAAAGGATGTGTTTATTAATTGACATGAGTATTCGTTGCGATCACAATATAGCGGCGAAAGAATTTGACAAGATCAGTAAATTTAAAGACTTGCTAATAGAAATTGAAAAAATGTGGCATCTCAAGACAACTACCGAACAAGTGATTGTAGGATCTCTAGGAATGATAAGAAAAGGTACTGAAACCTATTTGAAAATGATACGAGGCATTACGTTTCTTGGTTCAATTTCCATCGATCAAACTTTTTGAGGTTGCAAATAATGTCGCTATCGTTCTCTTATAGTCTTACATTTATTCTGTCGTAGATTGCCTTTTGTTCATCTGTCATGTCGTCATTAGTTTTATTGTCTTCTTTTAGATCATCTATATGTCTCTCATCAAGTAAACTACCACTGCTCCTTTCCTGTGCAATGGGATTACTCTTATTAGTAAGAACTGTATTTTCATTGTTATCTCTGCTGCTATTTTCCATGACCCGTCTTTCGATAGCTTCGAGTTCTACTTCTGTGAACCAGCAAGTTTTTCTTATTGCTGTAGCTTAATCACATAGCTTCTGTTCCGTGAGTTGAAACAATCCCGGTTCTCTCCAATTATCATACATACCTTGTCGGTAACCCCTAATTTGAGCGCCATTTTCATCTACCGTATTGCTCAGGTAGTTACACTTTCTGGTCCCTTTCTGGATATCGACAGGCTGGAGCCGAACCAGAATCTCTGAGCCTATCAGGTGTAACATAGTCACCATAGTTGGTTTCAGTTTCATTACCACCGTTATACACAATATTTTGTTTTTTCATTGTCACTCATATGAGGTGGCGATTATATATATATTTTTTATTGTTGTTGTTGTTGTTATTATTTATTATTATAATTATTATTATTATTATTATTATTGTTCAGTAGTTTTATTTTTATAACGTGCTTTCACTTCACTACCGAGCGCAGCTCTGTGCGCCTTGGGTATTATTATTATTATTATTATTAGTAGTAGTAGTAGTAGTAGTAGTAGTAGCAGCAGCAGCAGCAGTAGTAGCAGTAGTAGTAGTAGTAGTAGTAGTAGTAGTAGTAGTAGTAGTAGTAGTAGTAGTATAACACAGCTTCTAAGATGTACTACGGTGTCAGCTGTTCACTACCAGTGAACTAAGGTAACACCTCTTATTTTTCGAGCACCTTCCGGAGTATTCCTGTGGTTCCAACTAGTGCTGTTTTCTACAAGTACTCCACCCTTATTGCAGCCTCTATTTGTTCCGCGTACTTCTGGAGAATTTTACTGAATTTTCCCAGGGCTCCAACAATTGTTGGTACTACTGCTACCTTATTCATCGACCACAACTGTTTTACTTCCCAAGCTAACCTGTCATATCTCTCAACTTTTCTTTCTTCCTTATCACATACCTTGTTGTCAGCTGGGCATGATCCATCATAGTTTGTTTTCTTTCTCAATTAAGACAATGTCTGGCTTCCTATTTTCTATCTCATGGTCGCACTGAATCATAAAATCTCATAGGATCTTTGTATTTCTATTTTCGACGATGCTTTCAGTTGTGTGCTCGTACAAAGTTTTTGCTCTGTTAAGTCCATACTTTTTGCAAAATATCCAATGGACAAGCCTGGCTATATTGTCGTGGCGTCTCTTATATTCCTTCTGGACTAATGGCGTAATTTCTAGCTTTTCCTATTCACTTTCTTTTGCACACACACACACACACACACACACACACACACACACACACATACACACACACACATATATATATGTATATATATTGTAGTTTCTTACATCTGTACAAAAGATTTATTGATGAACACTGTTGTTTATATCCGCTCTGATAAGATTGATACATTTTCCCACATTATTCTTCCACTTGGATATATTTTAATGTATCTATCGAAACACATGTCAGTGATATGGTGATATAAATGATTTAAATAACTTCTTGAGCGTTTGTCTGCATTTTAAATCATTCTTATGTTCCCCAAAACCCATCTTACTCCTCCTCCGAATTAACTCCCGCACAAATAATGTGATTGCGAATTCCTTGGGCCCTTGTGTGACATTT
>NC_142933.1:5505173-5537673 GCF_046866305.1 Octopus bimaculoides | reverse complement strand
TTTCAGCATTATATTTATGCAATAAATCGGCCAACCGGACAAGATCAAAGTCATTGTGCATAGCAGAAACATGCAGAGATCGTGTCTTTTGATTTTTGCGTTCAATCGTTTAATATAATATGTGTGTGTATGTGAGTATATATACATACATACATATATATATATATATATATATATATATATATATATATATATATATATATATATATATATATATATATGGGTGGGGGGCAATATGTAAGTATATATGCATACACATATGTGTGTGTGTTTGTGTGTGTGTATGTCTATGTGTGTGGATTTATATGATCGGTTATGAGCGTGCTTTTGTTTGCATGTATGACTATATAAGTACACTCACCCACCACTACTTATACAGTGCATAAGAGAAAAAAAGCGCCATATGTGTATTTATATTTACAGACGTGTATTTATAAAATCACTTTTGGATGCTGTACATCATATGTATCTTCTTACGGTAAGTATTCAATGTTAGCCAAATGACAGGCATTGCCATAAATGTGACGTGGATTTGAACTAAGCAATTTTACCTCAAATACTTCTTTTCCTACTTCCTTTCACATTTTTCATAAATCACCTTCCGCTAAATCAGATTTTCTTAAGGAGTACGACAGCTAATAACTAATGGTTAATTAATCCATATGTGGGACTCTCTACAATAAGATTTATGGGACCTTAATCATAAATAATTATTTAATTTATGTAGTAGCAAAAAGGTAACTATTTAATAGCAATTGGAACTAAATCTTTTTTATATAAAAATCTGATCATGAATATATTATCAAATATAAAAATACTTTAAAATGTATGTATCGCTCATTTTACCACCCCGAAATTAGAAGAACGTACTAACTGGTTTTCAATTCCTGCTGTAACTTTACTAATTGCAGCTAATTGAAAATTATACACTAGTATTCCAGTACTCTTTACCTGGCCTACACATCTTCGAATAATCAGTGATGCACTTTCATAGGCACGGCATCAATTTCCCGGAACATTTGGTTCCAAAATCTGTTCAGGATTACCGATTCTGCCAAATCAGAGGTAGTCTTTATGATAAACACATTCTAAACAAAACAAAAGAAAAATAAATAAATGAAATACAGGTACACGTAATTTAGTGCAATGTAATGCGGATTATAAGATATCCCTAACCTTCAATGTCCGGAAAGTCGGTGGTTTATATGTGTTTCGTATATCTGTCTATTTTACAACAGTAATAGCTGTCGAACTATTGGTTGTTATATCTGGTTGATGGTTGTTAGAATATATCTCACCATTCATGCCTGGTCTAGTAGAAGATACTAACAACTGTACTGCCGAGTATCGATATGTTAACTCCTTGCTCGACACCTCTTGCATCGCCAATACACCTAGTGTTGATTCAACTGTGCTTTCTCATAGAATAATAAAAACCGTGTTCTGTGATTATTTGTCTTCTGCAATATAAACTTGGCGTTGACCTCTGAGTAGCGGCCAAACAGCTCGGGCTGAATTACAAGTAGGTGTTGAATGCAATACCGGTATTACAAAATTACTCAGAATTAAATATCGGAGGGCATGGATTCTTCGTCTCCATGAGAGAAATTTAGTTATGTATTCATCTCAGACATTGCCACAGGTTTATATATTTCAAGGAAAGTGTTATTTCTATTGATTCCATCTCGGTATATGTTTGGATCTCAGGAATTAACTATGAGAGATCTACACAATTGCTCGTCATGCTACAAATAGTAGAAAGTGTTCCATACACGATGAGATAAAATATATTATATGTATGTGACACTATTTACATTGGAAGCTGCCTTTAGAAAGTAAGAAAACCGTCACCACTCACGTTTTCTGCTTGATGAAAATTTAATTTCATTTGCACTCAGAAACTGGCGTTGAAAGACAAAGCATTATGATTTATAAACTGACTGTTAAACACTGTGGTTTGAGTTATTGAGTATAACATTTTATAAGTTATCTCTGTAGATGGTGCAGTATCTGAATCGTTATTGGTATAGGAAGCTACGTCAATCCTAAGGGACCATAAAGACTGTTGCTGTTGCTTCATGCAAACTTTAAGCACAGTCAACCAAAACTGAGCAGACAGGGTGTTGATATTTTCGTTAGTATTCACTCCACAAAGAGTGGATCTAATAATATCTCGTAGAGGGATGACTAGCGTCAGTCGTCCAACAAGAGCAGAAGTGTCACCGCTGTTTTGGACGATGGCAAACAACATGTTCTCCCAAATAATTAACAGTTGTTGTCTAGAATCAGGTCAAGCTTCACAGTGGGCACTTAGTGTTGCTTTTATTATTTGTATGTTGTTGATGATTGTGACATTTAAACTGAGCTCAGAATCAAATATATTATTGAATGCATTTCAGCCTTGAAAATTTCGTCTTTTTCCTTAAAATGAAGCATCTAGAAATACCTTCGCCAATGTGTCTCTTTCTCTCCGTTAAACCAGTAAGAGATAATCGAAGAGTAACACCACTAATATGTCTAACAAGTCAACCAAATACCTAAAAATGTCTTCATCTTTTCGTCGTGTAATATGATAACTTCAGTTTGGTTTTACGACAAGAGTTAATGCTAAAATGTATTTCTACAACGAAAAGCAATCAATGTCAACGTAGTCTTCATGTATATTTACTAGGTTTCTCTCTGACTGGTAATATGTTTAATGTGTGTGTGACTTTGTCCATGTATATATATATATATATATATATATATATATATATATATATATACATATATATATATATATATATATACTCTTTACTCTTTTATTCTTTTACATGTTTCAGTCATTTCACTGCGGTCATACTGGGGCACCGACTTTAGTCGAGCAAATCGACGCCGGGACTAATTCTTTGAAAGCCGAGTACTTATTTTATCGTTCCCATTTGCCCAACCGCTAAGTGACGGGGATATAAATACACCAGCATCAGTTCTCAAGCAATGCTAGGGGGAGAAACGCAGACATACAAACATACACACACACACATACATACATATATACGACGGGCTTCTTTCATTTTCCGTCTACGAAATCCACGCACAAGGCTTTGGTTGGCCCGTAGCTATAGTAGAGGACACTTACCCGTGATGCCACACGGTGGGACTGAATCCGGAACAATGTGGTTGGTAAGCAAGCTACTTCCACAAAGCCACTCCTGCGCCTATATATATATATATATATATATATATATATATATATATATATATATATATATATATATATATATATATATATATATATATATATATATATATATATATATATATATATATATAAAACCACATACACATACATAGTAATAGTTTTTTCAAACAACTTGCAGACGCAAGTACTACCAGTTGAAAGCTCCAGATACCGGATGATAGCGATTTAATTGGGTCACCAGGAGAGAATGCGCGCCGTTTTGAGTCCTTCCTGTCAACAGTATCATTGTGCACCGGCTCCCCTCACTGAAATGAAGCCCTGCTTGCTAGACCTACTGGTTATCAGCATTCGATCAATATTCTTTTTTAACAAAATCCAGTGGTTTGCCTTTTCCACTATCTACATGAGAAACAGTTAACTCGACTAGATTTACCACTTTCTTTCTGTTGCACCATTGTATTATAACCGGTTTCTTCGTAACTGGAATGAGATAGAATTTTTGGCAACCTGGTAAATCTGCATATATATATATATATATATATATATATATATATATATATATATATATATATATATATATATATATATATATATATATATATATATATATATGTATATATATATACATATATATATATATATATATATATATATATATATATATATATATATATATATATATATATATATATATATATATATATATGAACAGTTAATTACTACTGTCTCATTAAGCTCGATGAAGATTGGAAATATCGATGTTTAACGATGTTTAACACATACACCACCTATACAAGGATATAGAATCATGATAAATATGTAGACGATGATCTTTAACCAATTTCAGTCTCTCTAATTTGTAAAAGGAGTAACGTATGAGAAGTAAATTTTCATTCCTTGTACTATTTATCATGTCCTTATCTTTCATGCTTTCAATGTTTCTTTGTTGAAGACTATAATTTCCTTATGGTCATATTTTAAAAAGACAATTACAAATGGTTTTGTTTACTTGAGTCCTTGACGCTACGTCTTTTTGTTGGGTGCTGTGATTTGGAGAATATTACATGATTATGAATGTGGCAGATTTAACATTTTCATAGAGGTCCTATATTTCCTAGGCCATTGCATATAGGTGACGTAGGTAAAATTTAATTTAAAAGATTGAATTGTAAGGAGTGGCAAAAATAGCTATGCAGTCATGATATTGAAAAGAAGAGATGAAATTTTAAAGCGACATAAAAAGAAAAGAACATCATACATATTTTATCAGGCGGTATATATGGCTAATATAGTAAAATATCTATTTAAAATATCACTTCCTTATATATTTAATTTATCCAGAATATATCTTCACTTTTATAGAAGTAGAATTCTTAATTCAAGTATTTGGCAACTTATTGCTGACGATGTATGTAGTTGTTGTGCTTATTGTTGTTGTTGTTGTTGTTAAAGTGTATTGAAATTCGCTCTTAGATAATAAGTATGAAATCCTTTACGTCGTTACAACAATATTGCTTTTCATAAACATGGTTTAATTAAAGAATATATCAACCAGTGTAATATCATACATTCTTAAAATAACGTTTAATGTTGATTGAGGGCGAAGGAACTTTCTATTTCTAGTACATCGAACGATCACAGAGATTCCTCATGTTGATGTCGTTGGCTGGTTGCTACTCAACACCAATATGTGTTGTCATTGCGTTAAAGAAATATAGACTTTTCATTATGATATATTTAATTTGTACCGGGAAATATATTTACGATGTCTTTGAATCAATAAGTACTGACGGTTTGTTCACTCACTACAACAAAGACATGTGAAGAACGACGAAAGAAAATAACATTAATATATATAAAATAAGTGACAATAATTTCGTAATGATACAAGCTGACTTCAAAGGTTGTGAATCGTAAGAAATGCTTAATGTTTTTTAAGTAATTAATATCTGAAGAACTAGAGTGTTTCCATGCATGTGTAAGTGTATAGTGTGTAAGTTTCAATACATCGATATTGATTTATCTATATTTCTACATCCTTTTCTTGTTCATTGTAACAGACGAAGGATGCATGTGCACGTATATGTGTGTACAGTTATACGAATACATTCGTTTCTATGTAAGAATAGACACTTGTATGATTTTGTGTACGTATGAAAAGAGAATTCTATATAGCTGTCGTTTATTTCGTCTCTTTCTCTGTATCTCGTTTTGTTTGCCTGTATGTTCGAGAGCATATGTATGTGTGTGCGTGTTTTCTGTGTGAATTATATATGTATGTGTGCATTAATTTCAATTTAATTGTATAATCATCAATCAATTTATTTCCTTATACTACTTTCTATATAAATATATATGGATATATGTATGTATAAAGCAATTTCTCAATCCTTTCATTCTTCCGCTCTCAATCTCTTGATAATTTGCAGAGCTTTCTACCACACGTTTACATACACACACACACACACACACACACACACACACGCACACGCACACACATGCATACATACATACACACATACATACATACATACATACATACATACATACATACATACGTACAACTATAGCTATAGATATGGATTGGAGATTTTTGTTTTTGAAAGAAAGTAAAAATTATTCAAACATAAAGTTGTATTTACATATACTATTAAAAGTTGAAACCATTTGATTTTAATTTCTCACAATTTCATGTTAAGAATTACTCAAACGATTTCTTTCATTGACTGACAGCAGAAAAATGAGACAAACGTTACAGGATATTTGCGTTAAATTTAATGTTTATATCATTAATGTTTGCATATGTGTGTGGGTGTGCTGGAGTGCATGGGTGCGTGAGTGTAAACTTACGCAGAAGATATACAAACAGGGAAAATTTAGCTGTCTTCTATATTGTAAAAAATGATGACTAGCTTTAATCGATTTCCGAACCTCATTGGCTTCTCGTCAGAGGCGTCTGATTAGCTTATCTGTTTTGAACAAAAAAAACTAGTAAACTGTATGGCGAACGAAAATCTATAAATCAGAACGTTCCAAATGCTGTGAGTTAATAAAATTCTGTGTTAGTAAACCGTACGAGTTAGTAAAAACACTACTGCCAAAATATCTCCAGCTTACACTTTTCATTGATGGCCTGCCTCATGCTACACAGTTGAGCAACTTTCTTACTGTTATTTTGAAACCATTCTGCTCCTAATTATTGTGTTTCATCCAGGATGTCATTAGTTCTTTTATTCATCTGCACAAAACATACGAAGATCATTGTTGGTTGCATTTAAGTTGGTATCTCTTAATGAAAATATTCTACGTCGTGTATGAAAAGCAGCAATGAAGTATTGGAGCGAAAACCTTTGAGAAGTTATATCTATATCATGTTTCATAGACTTCCTTTTTTGTCTTTTCTTTTGAGAATAATACATTCATTTGCCACTTGAACAACGTCTGTGAAAATCCAGGTGTAGCAATGAGAATAATATTTGCTCTAGTATATGCAAATACATTGGAGGTATATTTGCAACAATCCTAACTCGAAGTATAAAAAGATTAGTGTACTGATTTAGATGATATCTAGAGGACATATAGAATAGATTTCATGATGAATCTGTTTCAAGCTTGGAAAAATATGTTGAGGTTTTTATATGAACTCACTATTCTAATGAATAATTGATATGAAACTTTGAAATTTGCAATGAAATCGAGTATGACAAATGGAAAGTAACAAAATCAGAAGCAGAGACGCACAGACACATACAAACGCACAGAAACAAACGCACAATCACCCAATCACACACAATGCACGCGCTTATGTATGAATCAACATAGTCGGAAAGCACATCCACAATCTATGTCTCATATGATTTAGCAAGGAATAATTGTAACATGTGACGGTGGAACGATAAAAGAAAAAGGATGCGCATAATTCCAATGTTTTCTACTTAAATAAAAAAAATATAAGCGACCTGCATTTATAAAAAATTATACGGATTTTTCAACAAGAATGTCTATAGAATAATCGCATTACAACCCCAAAACAAGGAACACGAGATTGGGTTTTACTACTTTTATAGCGATCAGAACATAATAAACGTCACCAAATCCAACTTGATTACAATCATAGAAACGCATACTTCTTTAAAATATGCGACGACCAAATAAATTGTAACGGCTGCTGACAAAGGTAAATTTGATATGGACATCAACGATAAAATCTGGGGAGTATTTAAGTTCAAGGAAAACTGTTGTTCATGCTGTTTATCATGTTAGCTCAAATACTTAATGGAAAATATCTACAAACAGAAGTTTGATTCATAAAATCGGATAGCTAATTCATTATCAAAATCCTAAATCGTAACGAAGTATATATATATTGATCAATATAATTATCAAGCCTAGAAGCGGAACAGGAGAACATTTGAGAACCTGGTGTTACAGTGATCGCATTAAGATGCTATTCGGAGACATTTTTCAATGATTATTGCATTTTTTTATAACCTTCATGAAGCAGATGAAGCTCCTTGGAAGTGAAAGTAAAAATTTCTGAAGAGACGCACCATTTGTTTATTGAACTAATTAATTCGCATTAGTACTGTATATGTGTGAGTGTGTATATATAAGTATATTAAGTGTATGATTTAACTTATAAAACAATGTTCAACAAATTCAATCATATTTTTCTTAAATGGAGGAGATTAGATGTTAATATGGATTGAAATTATATTTATTCATGAAGCTATACATATATATGTAGCTATATATATTCAGGTTTATATATATGCATACGGAGATAGGGAGAGAGAGAGAGAGAGACATATATACCTATATGTGTGTGTGTGTGTGTGTGTGTTTATATGCATGTATGCATCTATACTTATATAAATGTTCAAGATTCAAGTGAAACACGTCCGAAACTAATAAAGCAAGTATGTGTGTTTTGGGGTACGTCTTTATGCTTTATGCGTGTTTCTTTTTCGTTCGTATGTGATGATACATAATTTATAGTTGATTCTGGACGTGTGTAAGTAGATATATCATATGTCCCTTTGTCACTGAACATCAGCAGAAGCATGCACGTTCATTATGATGAATCACCGAGGTGTAGCTTCGTATTATCTTTAATGTTCTTTTCTGGCTAAAAAATGAAATAAAATAACTTTATATTCTAGGAGCTAGAGTGCGATGTAAAATTCTCCACTATTCCGAAGTCATCCTCCTACTATGAACATTTTTCGCTTCCCACCCCGTTCCTATCACCTTAATGATTTTCCTTTATAAACCTGTGAAATTAAGTGATATTCTGGCCGACGTTCGCCAGAGGGTCATGAAATGACAGAAATTTGGATCCATGGATTATTCTTTTTCTTTTAAATGATAAATTCGTGCATATATTCACCTGATAAAAATGGTTCTTTTCACAAGATATATTAAATGTATTCAGCAATAATGAAACATGTCTAAAACAGCTGTGGTGAATGAACCAATGAACCACTATCAATTTGTTGTTATTTGTTTGATATATATATATATGTATATATATATATATATATATATGTATATTATGTGTGTGTGCATGTATATATATATATGTATATATTATGTGTGTGTGTGCATGTGTATATACATATATATATATATATATATATATATATATATATATATATATATATATATATATATATATATATATATATATATATATATATATATATATAAAAGTATGTATGTATGTATGTATGTATGTAGATGTAACGACAAGCAAGTTAGGCAAGTCGATATACAAAAAAAATTAAATACATTTAATAAAAATCATATGTATATATGTATATATAAAACAATCTGACTTACACACAATAGAAAGGATATGAGGATTTAAGGGGGTTGCACAAGAGTTTTACGCGTCTTATAGCTATTTTCTGGGGTTTGGTGGTCCAAAATAATGTTTATAAATTGATTCCATCATCAGATACCACCAGCTTCCGTCTTTAGGGAAGAATTTTACAGAGAATAACAACCTTTAATCTATCTATCTATCTATCTATCTATCTATCTATCTATCTATCTATCTATCTATCTATCTATCTCCTATTCTATCTATCTAGTTATCTATTAATCTAAATATCTACCTATCTATATATATATATATAGTCATAAAACGATATAAACATTTTCATTAACTTTTATTTAACAATAAGAAAGATTTCAATATCACGGCAAATTGTCTTGTAACTCAAAAGAACAGGCTATCAATTTATATTATATTTCATAATAAATTGACAAATAAATACGTCTATATTTACATGTCTTCAAATTAAGAAAGAAAACTTCAGTCAAAATAATTCTTTACAATGTGCATTAATACTGACATGTAGATAATTACCATGTTTTTTTTTTAGATGTGATAGTATAAACTGTCAGCATGTTTGATATATATTACAGTGTTCCTTATAGTGAAATAAAAGTTCATTAAAATATGTTTTAGTCAATTATGAAGTGATACATTGCTCATCCTTTTTCTTTCATACATTACTATACATTCTATATGGTTTGTACAATGATACATTAAGGAGATATTTATGAGCAATAACGGATTATGGGATTCCATATATTGTAACTTAAATAAATATATAATTATATCTATATATAATTTATATATATACATATAGGGAGAATTCACAAAGAAACAAAAGACGATGACAGTTGGTGTAGACAACAAACAGATGAATTAGTTTAACGCTCGGGAAGTGAAAAAGTCTTTAACGTTTCGAGTCTACGCTCTTCCACAGAAAGGAACACGGAAAGAAGCAAGGAGATAAAATAAAGAATGCGTAGTGCCTAGCGATCTAAGACACGGATGCGTGCCTAAGTGCGTGGTAGGTAGTCCACTTCCCAATTACTTATTTCGGGATTAAGAGGGAATTTAATAAAAATGATTTTAAAAATTATATAAAGAAATGCTCTTGACGCCCACACAGAAGATAAACTGTTTTACTTCAAATTTTTATAAATTTTTACTGATACTTGATAAGAGGAGATTCAGCGAAGCCGGTAATAATTTCTTTATATTATTTCTTTACAGAATTCAAAAATAATTTTTATTAGATTTCCTCTTAAATTGAAATGACTTAGACTTTCCTCTGTTCAATTTCCACCTCCAATTTTATGTATGATAATTTTATCTGTATAGATGTCTAATCATTTTTCAACTATATGTATGTATATATATATATATATATATGTATATATATATATATATATATATATATATATATATATATATATATATATATATATATATATATATATATATATATATATATACGCACACAAATAAAGATTTCTGTGTTTGTGTGTATTTGCCTTTCTCCGCAAACCTTGGCAACTGTTGTCGTTTTGCTTACATCCGCGCCACTTAGTAGTTCGGCAAAAGCGAGTGATAAGTACTTGTGGTGAATTCCATTATACTCTTCAAGTTCGTGCCGCAGTATTGCCGTAGTTAAATGACTTAAACGTGCAAACAATTACAGATAAAATTATATGAACGCTTGTTGAATTTAAGATTTTTTTCTTTATAACTAGTATATCTATTTGTAACAAATATGCGATACATTAGGATGAATGCCTTTTACAACTTATTTATACTAATCAGATAGTTGGGCGAAGTAAAATTGGGAAAGCAGACATCGTTCGGATACGCCACGTTCATATACGTGCGATCCGCATTTAATTTCCTATTTTAAATAATGACACAATGTTGTTACAAATGATTAAGTGACTGACAATTTTAATTTTAACAAAGGCGCAATAACTACGGAATACTACTCGAGATGTCATCTGATGTCCATACGTTTTCATAAGGCAGAATATGGAATACGATAACTGGCTAAAATCGTGGTGACACGATCGCCAGTTAGATATCTTATTTTCTATTGTTAATTTCTTTCAGCCATTGGATAGCAACCAGATTGGACACCGCCTTGGGTTGTTGCGTCCAACAAATAGATCCAATGCTCCTCATTTCAGTCTAATAAGTAATCTGTTGGTCTCTGTTGGTAAACAACCCGAAAGAGATTTCCATTCAGTGGGGTCAAACACAAACAGAAAAGGAATACATACACATACATTTATTGGATGGGCTTTCAAAGAGTTTTCGTCGCCCAAATTTATTCACATGGTATTGGTAGGCCCGGGTCTACAGGGGAAAATACTTGCCCAGGGCGTTGTGTAACCACGTGACTACAAACAAGCTTTTTAACTACACACTCAAGATTCCGTCAGTACAGTTATGAATATGGGTAACCGTAACATATTCACATATTTTAATCGAAGTAAAAGACATTTGTGCCCTATTACATTTTGCTACGCATATGCAAAAAAAAAAAAAAAAAAAAAGGTTTAATCAGCATTAATATATTTTAATTCTTCCTACATATTCTTGTTGTAAATCGCCCACACAAACTCTTGTCTATCTTTGCAATGACATGAATAATCGATGCCCCTATGTCTAATAACAGAAATCATAATCATCATCACTATCATCATCATCAGCAGCAGCATTAACATTAGCATCAACATGATGATGATGATGATCATTATCATCATCATCATCATCATCATCACCATCATCACCACCACCACCACCACCACCACCATAACCACCACCACCACGATTATCATCATCATCATCATCATCATCATCATCATCACCATCATCATCATCATTATTATTATTATTATTATTATTATTATCATTATTATTGCCAGTGTTATCGTTTACTTTATTGCAGCAGGGGCGCCGGATGACTGACACAGCCGACAATAAGTATTTCTTTATTCCTTCCTTCTTTTTTTTTTTATTATTATTATTAGGACCATTGTTATTGTGCTGAATGAAACAACAGAATATCAGTAAAAACGAGATTGTTGAAGCCAATAACGCGTAGAGTGGTTGGCAGGAACATAGGCAGGTAGGTAAGTAGGTAGGTAAGTAATGGGAGTACTGTATATAGATATGTCATTGCTTTCATTCCTATAATGTATTCACAATGGCGACAAGCTGTTATTACGCACTGACCTCTAGCGAGCCATTGATTCTAGTAGTTTCTATTTTAGCTCGTTAAAGAAACCTTACAGACTATTCGTGCCTTAACTACGAAAGTAGACGCGAATTAAATGTAACCAGTTATATTATCAACGTAGGTGAAAAGTTAGAATATTCTAGCAAAATCGATATTCTATTATGTTCGGACCGCTCATTGCACGCTTTTCCACCATGTTAGATACCATGGAAACAGTGTCTGTTTTCTCATATTAAATTAACTCTTTAAGCCGAACTTGGATACTGTTAGGTAAATATGGTTATGTCTATTGAATATATAATGACATATTGAATTTACATAAACGGCCGGACATACCTTCATTCTTCGAAATTGTACATATATACAAAGACAAACACATGCGAAAGCATTATAACATACACGTGTGCGCGCGCACTTATGTGTGCGTTCTACCCAGAAACACACATGTATATATATATATATATATATATATATATATATATATATATATATATATATATATATATATATACACACACACATACACATAATTACCACACACAAACATATCCGCAAATCTATATGTATATGTTTATGTATAGAAGTATTTCTTTATATACAACACACACAAACGCACGCACACATACACACGCACACACGCGCGCACATATTGGCATAGTTGCACACTTACACGTCACACTCGCGCGCGTAAGAAGGATTGATTGTCCGTCGCACGAAACAAATGCCAACGACACAAAGAATAAAATGAAATTAAATGTGTGCGCTAAATCCCCTCCCACACACGCTTGCGCTCCCCCCCCCGCGCACGCCGCTCTCTACACACACGAAACCGTAACAGGCAGACACAATTGCACGCAGATGTGCATTTTAGTATTGAAGCACATGTGTATATACGAATAAAATTGATGGAGTCTCTCGATACGTGCGTATGAATATTTTCAATCGGTAAGATATATACATACGTATATCTATCTATCTATCTATCTATCTATCTATCTATC
Organism: Octopus bimaculoides; assembly: GCF_046866305.1. Lineage (NCBI taxonomy): Eukaryota > Metazoa > Mollusca > Cephalopoda > Octopoda > Octopodidae > Octopus > Octopus bimaculoides. The sequence continues at coordinate 5,524,420 of NC_142933.1, read as the reverse complement.
TATCTATCTATCTATTTATCTATCTACCTATCTATATCTATCTATATATATATACAGGCACATTGAAACACATACATACATATATAGACACAGACTTAAACAAATATAAAGAGAGAAAAAAGCAAAGAGAATGAGATAGCGTTATAGAATATATTTTTTCCTGTCGTATTATATCTAATATTATGACCACGAGGTACCTATTTTTGTCTCAGTCTATGAACTTTTGACCCCGTAGCAAATTCCGTAGGTGAAAAATATTTTCGTTTCGTGATCGCTGCAAACATGTTGGCTCTGCTGCCAATTTTGATGAAGCTTTCAATTTTTCAATATAGTTACATCTCACTATAGTTTAATGAGTGTATCGATATCATTTATTACAGTCTATAATAATTTCAACGTTATTTATAAAATAAAATAAAAAATGTTCCGATATATAGAGTTTGGTTATCACTTGAACAGGAAATACTATTTTAGGAAGTATTAATGTTATTGTGTTATGTAGTCAGGTTGGGAGAGAAATGGATGCAGTGAGGCTGAGAGGGAATTGAATTCACATTATATATATATATATATATATATATATATATATATATATATATATATATATATATATATATATATATATATATATGTGTGTGTGTGTGTGTGTTTGTGTGTGTGTGTGTGTGTGTGTGTGTGCGCGTATATATGTATATGTATATGCATATATATATATGTATGTATGTATATTTTTTGGTATGTGTGCGTGAAAGGGAATATATGCATGCATACACTTCCGTATACATATATTCATGCATACAAATATGTATTGCGTACACATGAGTCCTGAAGACAGACTGTACAATGTAGATACTGTGGACTGGTGTCTGCCTCCAAGTTATTGATTTGTATAGAGGTGCACCCTCAAAGTACAAAGTTCATATTAAGTCACTGCTATTGTGACGTAAACATGTGTGTGGAAGTTAATCTGTGTCTTTGCGCGGGTATACTTTCTTTCTCTGTCTCTCGATAAAATATAAATTTGCTAAGGTAGGCACTCGGTTTGTACGGGTGTTTTAAAAGATGTTTGCATTGCAGTGTTTGTATAAATTGGGGGATTCACACGGGGCATATTTACTTCTGTTACAATAAACCGACTGATTTTGAAACTGCAGAATAACTATTAATGTTTGGCTTGTGTGTTTATGTGATTGTGGGCATATGTGTGAACCTAACCTGTGTGCTTTTATTTTCATTCCTCCTTACTATATTTAAATCTCCTTCAATCTCTACTTTGTCTTTCCCGCATTTTCGTCAATTGTGCCGTGAAGAGCTACGTTGGAAACGTTATTATATTAATCGATATATTTTTCAGCATGAACGTTATATTGGCATGAAGTTCTTGGTACAAGACCAGTAAATTTGGAAGAGGGAGTTAATTGATTACATCGACCCCAACGCTCAGGTGGCACTTATTTTATTGATCCTTTAATTCCGCGATGGAATTTGAACTTTGAACCGCTAAACATTTTACTCGGCATGCTAACAATTCTTATTTCTTTACTGCCAACAAGGGGCTACACACAGAGGAGACAAAACAAGGACACACAAACGAATTAAATCGATTGTATCGACACCACTTTGTAACTGGTACTCATTTAATCGACCCCGAAACGATGAAAGTCAAAGTCGACCTATATATATTATTCATATTATATATGTGTAATTGAACACCATGCATGCATTTCCAAGTAAGTTTTTGATGCGGCTCTTCTCTATACTGTTTTCTTCACACATCCTTCTTTAATTCCCTTTTTCTCCCTTCCCGCTTTCACCGTTTTCATCCTGTCTCTCTCTCACCCTCTTTCTCTTTTTGTCCCTCTCATGATGGTCACACCTGACCATCATCCATCTTTCTTTTCCTCACTTAACGATCTTTCTTTTCCTGCACGGACGTTTAAATGACTAAACGTTTTCTTTCTCTCTCTTCTATCTTTTCTCTTTTCAAAGAAAATATTTCTCCCAGCTTTCACTATTTTGCGCTCGTTCTGGTCTAACGACGCTCCATGTTTGTTTTCCTTCCTTCCGTTTCCTTGTATTTCACCAATATCCTGTTTTTGTTCCCAACCATGGCCCTGCATCAATCCAAAATTTTATTTTAGAATTTATGGGAGCACCTGTCCTTGAAGATTCATACTATCGTTGAATGCGCGGAATGAGGAGTAGACAGGCACCCGACAACTGATGAAGGGTCGTTCTCTGTGATTACTTGTCCTGCTTTTATATATATATATATATATATATATATATATATATATATATATATATATATATATATATATATATATATATATAATTTATATTATATATATATATTATTTATATTATATCATATATATATATTAGAAGATTTGGACGTGATGTATAGGTATTATATGTTAGAAAAATAAGGTACTCAGAGATCTGGATGGTTGTACATTTACAGATTTTTATTAATATGTCACATGTTTTTATAAATCATATATTGGCGCTTGCATCTACTCTAGTAGATTCTGAAGAATCATCACGTTTAAATTAATCAAATGTAAGCTTGTCAAAGTTTAATGCAATTTAGATATGGAGACTAAGATGATTTGATATTGGATATTCATCACGTACAGTTTTCTTTAATCACTGTGGCAGGTGTAGGATCCAAATATAGAAATACACACAACCCTTTCACTTTTATAAACAGATTCAAAATGTATGGAGGAGCTTACCATTTAGGTCCATTTACGCGAGAGCTCTGGGCAAAATGTTTAGTTCAATACCATCCTTAAGACAGAAGTAATGTGTGTGTAAAGTTTGGTGAAAATCGGTTGAGCATTGTGCAAATGAATGTACTCAGTGTTCCAAGTCAATTTAACGACCGACGCTGGTGGACACTGGAAATAGAGAAAATCTTTTCACTTTTGCAAAAAGGTTTAAAAAGTATGGAAGTCCCTACAGATTGTAAAACAGCTGATTAATGCAAATGAGTAGGAATCCTCTGTTGTTGCTTTCCCATCGATTTCTTTAAAATCTAAGTATCCTATGTTTGGGTCTGAGATATGAAGCAGCTGTGTATAAAATTTTAAAGAAATCGGATGAATGCTGTAGCAGTTATTGAGGTACTTTAACATTTTGTACACGCACACACACAGAAAAACATCCATTCTATTCATATATACATATGTTTGTATTCGTAATTTTGTACCATATTCTCCATTATTTTTGTTTATTTATTTTTTGTCTTTGTTGCCATACACATTCGCTAGCTTTCTTACATAAGGGCCTAATGCTCCTAGCTTAGACATTTTGGGGGCAACCAGATCGAACCATCTCAAGTATAACTGCCCAAAATGGTCGTGACTTCTAGGACTTGACTGATGAAAGAAAGCCAAGAATGACCCGTCTTTTTTTTCTGCCCGTTGTTCTAATTGTTCTTTCTCTTTTCCGCCTTGTATCGTCTCTCGGTCCGAACGTTTTAATGCCCTCTATTGCGTTTTTGTTCCATTTCTATATATAAAACGTGTATATGTTATCTGAGTGTGTTTGTGAGTGAGTGTGTATGCTGGCTATGCTCCAGTATGGCCACAGTTCTAGAACTGAGACTAATAGTAATAATACTGATAATGAATTAATAAATATATGTATGTATATATTTGTATACATATATGTATCTATAGAAGTATATATGTACATATATATGTGTGTGTGCGCGTGTGCGCGCGTATTTATATATGCATACGAGTTCTGTTTACATCCCAGTAAATCAGCGGTTAAGCAAAGGAAACCGCTTGAATAAGTAAAAAGTTATAAATATCAAGTATGGTGTTGATTCGTCCGCCTAACCCCTTCGATACATCGTCTCAGCTCGGTCACAGTTCAGGGATTGAAAAGAGTAAGAGGTAAAATACGTGTCCTTATGAAGCCCCTACATTTTGTGTGGATTCTTTAATTCCCTATAACCATGATCATCACTGATGTAAACTTCTGGTTTAAGTGTAGAATATTTTTCCTTATATTAGACAGTCACCATCCGATATGTATAGACATAAGAAAATAAAGTACATATATATGTCAGTAATAAATATGAAATAAAATAATAAGAAAATCCTTAACACAGCACGCTGATAACTCGATATCATATCATTTTATCAAAGAAATTAATCTATCCTTATATTTGTATTTAAATTATTATCGTGATGTTTTTCACATGTAATTAAATCAGTTTTACCACGCAATCAATTATTGCTTGAGAGACATGAACAATTTCAAATTATATAGATAATAAATTAATTAGAAAAATTACTGATAGACATCATGTTTTTGAAAAGCCTCAGTCCGCTTAGTGTTACTATATTTACTGCTGTGCGTAGTTACAAATTAATTTTTTAAATTCCTTCATAGAGGTAAATACAATGTTGGTTGAGAGCAAACAATATTTTAATTTCTTCCTATAAAGGATAACAACAACGGACATATAACTTTCATATGATACCTTTTACACTTCACATTAAATGGATTCGAAATTAGCTCGTCGTCCGAATTTTTGACATTGAATCGCAATTACAGTTGATCAATCAGCCTAACTATCTCCCTACTCATTAAATTCCAAGCTAAATGGCTGAACCCTTGGTGTAAACTTCAGGAAAAATTAATGAAACACAGATTTTGTACCATATTCTCCATTATTTTTGTTTATGTATTTTTTTGTCTTTGTTGCCATACACATTCGCTAGATTCAGACTGTTACAAGATAATACTATCACGTATATGATTTGTCCCTGATGAGTTTTCACGCTCAATGAATTCCATGTTAATGTACAGGTCAACTCCAGGTTGTTGTACAACAAAATTGTCCAAGATACCAGGCAATGACTTTGGACATAGGATTTCTTGTTTCCAGATCTATTTCTTTTGCCATTCACGTATAATGATTGTGGAGCTGGGTAGAGTTAGCCTAGCTGAAGTAGAGAGCAATATTTCTCGGAACATTTGCAATATTCTCAATATTGAAATTTACTAAACATGAGTCGATAAATATATGACCTTGATCTGCCGTATATATATATATATATATATATATATATATATATATACATGCAACGTTAGTGTGTGTGTGTGTGTGTGTGTGTGTGTGTGTGTGTGTGTGTGTGTGTGTGTGTGTCTGTGTGTGAGATTTTATGTGTGAGTGTGTACGCACTATCATATAAATTCATCAACCAAATATATAATGCAACATGACAAGGTGTATAAAACTGTTTCCCAGAATAAAATGACGTATAGTGTTATATTTATTTTAGGCTGGATCCTATCTAATTGACGCAAATCCCGTCCAAAACGATTGTCCATTATGACTAAAATTATCTCTTTGTTTGACGTTCCTAAACATTGCAAGTTCAGTACAAATTATTTTATATTCAAATAGTTTTATAGAGAACAATGTGTATGCTAGTTTAAAGGACGCAGCAGCCTACTCGTTCTTTCACTACGTTTATGATGGAAACACTGACAATAAATATTATTTTAAGCTAGAGCAGAACAAATACCAAAACGGAATTTTTAATCGAAAGAACCGATTTATAGCTTTTACTTGTGATGTTTTCAACATTTGTCAATATATATCGGTCAAAGCATACATCAGGTAGGCACGAATATTAAATACGTACAAACACACATTCATACCAACTCACATACATACCGACATACCTACCTACCTGCCTACCTACCTACCTACCTACCTACCTGCCTACCTACCTACCTTACCCATTAATATACCTGCCCACCTCCCTACGTACCTAATTATCTATCTACCTTCCGACTTAGCTACAAACATACAGCCTGCCTACCTCCTTAACTATACACATAAAACCTACCTACCTACCTACATGCCTACTTACGGACCTACCTACATACTTGCATGGAATCATACATGCATAAACACATTTACAATTGCATGCAATACACAATGTAATCCGAAAAGCAAATTGGCCCGTACAAACACGTGTTACTGAATGCATACATATACTTGAACACAAGGAATATTAACATAATATTTCCATGGAAACTGCTCTGAACTGGGAGAGACAAAAATAAATATATCATAAGCTGTCCTTGCAGAAGTAAGCGTCTTTAAAAACAAAGGGAAACAGGATAACTACAGACAACTGCTTCGAAATCCATCTCCTCTACTCAGATAATAAATTCACATTTATACCAACAATAATCGACCCACCTGGTTTTCTGAATAATTGCCTAAGTGACGATCTGGAAAAACTGGTATTTTAAGAAAAAGAAATCAACCAGCTAACACGCACATTACAAATTCAATCTCTAAGAAGAACTATAAAAATATGCAAGCTTTTACTCAAATTCAAAATATCAATCATTATACATGATCATATTTATATATTTTTCCTTAATATATTTATCACTAATAGTATTAATAATTTTTTCTTTATTATGTTCTGAACAGTATACTTTTTGTTTTACTAGGCTTACCACTCACTGTTTTAGCATTAATGGGAATGAGTACAACTTACTTAAATAAAGTAAATCTAAACAACAATTGCATGCAATACACAATGTAATGTGTGTGGTCATAATCGATAATTTTGAAGCTTTCTGAAAGGTTAACAAATTCAGCTCAATTCTAAATTTTGGCCACATTCTGTCATGTTCTGGCAACACCATCAAGCTTGCTTGGTGAGGAGGGTGGTTACTGGACACCATGCAAGACGAAAAATAAGCTCCGTCAAAGGGCAGAAGAGATCATGAACAGTCAACAGCCTCTAATCTTTCAGTTATATCTGTAAATAAAAAGCGAAAGGTATCCTTTGTTCTATAAGAATCCACCGTACGCGTTCAGAGAGATATGACTTTTACTTCTAACAGACTAAACAATACTCACAGAATGTTCGCTTGCTAAATACAACCCTCTTTCCTTCAGCTGGAGTGGGTTGCATTTGACTGAATTATCCGCTGTTGGATTACTGGTAATCTTTCCTTCTTACTTGGAAGGATAATAGTCATTCTCGTCGCACTTACATATTTAAAAAACAATTATTTCTTAATGGGTGTAATACTGAGTTGCTGGATTTACGTTTTCAACGACATGTTCCAGATTATATCATGATTCTTGAGGGATATTTTATAGTTGTATTCAATTTCTTTCATTGGAGAATACTGCAAAATTATATCTATTAGTTCCTTCTTGGAGAAAATTATAGAGTTCCGTATAATCATCCTTGGAGAATATTGTAAAAGTGTGTTTCTTATAAAGTAGATATTTTATAATTGTATATTCATAACATTCTTCTGGGTGAAAGTAAGCAGCAAAATTTAGTCACGTGTTTCCAAGAATGCCTGTGAATTGCACCTGGCATGTTCAATTAGTTCTCACGAATTACTGTACAATCACTTTACTATCCTAGGAATTAGTTTACATAGAAACTCCTTCGAAAATATTGTCCTAGTTTAGACCCATTGCCGTCATCCAAACTCTGATATTATGTGTAGAAACACTGTTCCCTAGTATACGTTAACAGACAGGGACTGTCTTGTTGACAAAAGTATCACATGACTGAGAACTTTTGCAAATATTTTGACATTTCAAACCACCAAGCACAAGGATGCATTTTAAGTCATTTTAGGCTATATTAAGTTGAAGCAGTTGATAAGCTATTCTGCATCTGCACTGTGATCCCTAAATCTATAAGTTGGAAATTGGACAAAGACCGATTCTAGTAGGGAACATGTTGAAATAAGGATGTACAGAGATACGTATTTAATGCATTCTTTTTAGACAGCGATTAGTATTTGTTTTTGATTCTGTTTTTTTTTTTTACAAAATTAGCACATATTGAGCTTGATGCTCATTGCATAGGAATGTTAGAGAAACGAAACGTTCAGAGAAACAGAAAAAGAGCGACGATTAGAGTTAATTACTTTTATCAGGTTTATTACTCCTGAATGACTAAAAGTCTTTGTTCATTAATTTCTTTTCACATAAAACAGTAAATATATTACGGTTAACTTTCACTGCTTGCCTTCCACAGGGAATATATCTCTCCGTAATAGCTGGGTTGTTGTTGCACTTCAATGTATCCTCTATTGTGCATATGCATAACATTTCTGTTATTACTGATCTGGAAAGAGCAGTAAAGACTTCGTTTCCCTGGTGAGTTCCAACTTCACAATTAGCATCTCCTGATTTGTCACCGTTTGCTTCAAAGCAGATCAATTTCATTTTAACCCATTACTTTTTACCAATAATTTTCCCAATTTTGATTAATTGATGTAGGTTTTCGACATATTTATGTAATTTGTGATTGGGATTATCCTCTGCTTTGCTGGAGGAGATTTAGATATTTGTCAATCATATTTTCTCAGCAAATCAGGAAGATTTTTTAAAAATTCAAATATGAGCACTCGCTGCATTGTGTTATCACCTATCATATTATATAAATATATTTTTGTTCCGCCAGCAAATTGTCCCCACATTTCTTTCCAGATTTCTTGGATTTCTATCACAGTCACTCAATGTATTGTAGCGAAAATATTTTATTTGTTTCAATTATTATATTTCAACTGATTTGAACATTTATATTTTATCGTCAACAATTTGTTTCATTATTACAGAAAACACAAAATAAACGTAAAACAAAAAAATATTTAATTTAATATACTGGAAATTGTTTTCATCTATAGAGAAAAAAAAGATTACAAAAACCAGAACCAGACACAATATGCCAACATTTCTTTAAATGAACGATTTCCAAGAAATCTATTACAAATCTTCGAGTCATATCCGACCGAAATTAGTCTAATAAAGAATTTTACGGTGACATGGTGATAAATGTTTCAAACAGACATTTACTGACAATTTACATAAAGCAAATGCATAAACGTTAACCGATCTTCATTGTTTTAGATATTTGTTAGACTTTTTTGTTTTGTTTTTGCGAAACTTTATTTTTGACATTTAGACAATATTGCTCTGTTTCCTGATATTTTATCTGCAAACATTAGTGCCCATCTTTTATTCTTTCTGTATAATTGAAAACGCATTCTCTTGTCATTTCCGTAAACAAATTATAAAACCAAGTTCTTGGCAAGCGAAGAGCTCATTCTGTTTATCTGTTTATTGAATTAGATTGGATTCCTGACATCAACTATCGAACATGATGGAATATCTTCAGACACACACACACACACACACACACACACACAAACACACACACACACACACACACACACACACACACACACACACACACACACACAAGAAATAACACATGCATAGATGTGTGCACATGAACACACACATGTATATACAATTAAATATATGTGAATCATATTGATTTGATTTCATAAGTGTAACGTGGGCCTCTCTTCCTCTGACGCTCTTTACGTCTGCCTACCCAACTGCCTCACATTTTTCTTTTGCTTCCTTTCCTTCTTTCTTCCTTCCTTTCGTTCTCCCTCTTTCTCTCTTTCTCTCTCTCATTCACCTCTATCTCTCTTCGTGGTTCTTTCTCTTCCGGTAATGTGTGTATGATTGTGTGTGTACTAAAGAGTCGGTGTATATTTATGCCTGTCCATGTATATATGCGTTTCTGATTACAAGCTAATTATCTTATTTGTCAGTATATGAGTATGAACTAGAAGCAAATGCATATAAAATTACACATTAGTAGCATTTACCGATTTTATATTGCCAAGGGGTCCACGAAGTAATTGCCAGAACATATTAAACGTCAGAACTATGTTAGACATTTACTATTTTGTACGATTTATACAAGCTATTATTGAATTCAGTTAGTTGTCTTCAAGTTGTCAATCTAAATTGCTAACCATTTCCATTTGGTATAGGGTTTGTGTGAGGTTTAATTCTCTCTAGATGGTTTGCATTCTTTCTTAAATAATTTTAAGAAATAAAGCAACATTCCTCACTGATGACTGATGGAATTCGAACATTCCATCTCTTTTGAACTGGATTATGTCTGTCAATATTTTTAGAGATCTAAACTGGTGGACTGACAGCAAATACTGAATGATGGAATAAACGCTTCGTGGTAATGACTTTTACCTACGCCTTACATCTGGTGTTCGAATGACAGATGAACTTCCGAGAGATAACATAAATACTTGTAAAGTGCTGGAGACCATTAAATCGTGTTTACGCTTTCTCCAAATGTACTCTCTCTCTCTAGTCTGAGTTAAGAATCAATATTTTGTCACTGTATTTAAGTGGGCTCACTAAGACTAATGTTCGTTTTATATTCCTATTTTCCTGGGTTCAAATCCATTTGAGTTTCGTTTGGATTCTTATCAAGCTTATTGCCCCGCAGCAAAAGTGGTCTGTTCAATATGTTATCTTAGCTGGATCCACCAGGCATTTCAGCCAGTTCGGTTTTATTATTTTTTTTTTGCTCAGTTCAAATAATGTTAATCTCATTCCTGGTTGTTCGCACACTATTTTCCTATTCTCATTTTGCAGCTTGTTAATCCAAGAGCATCTTCCTTAAGTGTGTAAAGAACAAAGCCTTGCAGTAAAAGAGAATTTAATATATGTTGTACATAGTAAGATCCTTACAGAAATATATAACAACAGATTATATTAGGCTTTCTGATTCCCAGCTGGCAATCCGAGTTTCTCGACTCTCGCTGGTGATGAAAAGGAAACATTTCCTTTCAATCACACCATACGGACATGTATGATATATTCTAATTTGAAATGGACGCAAAGTACGAGTAAACGATAACATGTTCATGATAGAATATTAGGTGTTTGTTAACAGGACTTCTCTGTACACGTTCTGAGATTAAACAACTATGCTGAATTTCTCTACAAAGCAGTAAATAATTGATGTTTTTTTGGCTCAAAAAAATACTTTTATTCTATCTTCGTGCTGATAATTTTACCCTCGGCGACTACAGACTGTTTTGTAAACTTGATAAATGAAATAAAGCTAATAGAAGTATATCACTATATCTAACTCAATCGCTGCTAAACCTTTTCTACACCCAAATCGCCTCATAAAGCAGGCATCTGTTACGAGGTCCAAAAAACACACTTTGTATGTAAGTGATAGAGAGAGAGAAAGAGAGTGAAGGAGTAAGTGAGAGAGAGAGAGAGAAAGAAAGAGAGAGAAAGTAACATAGAGACAGAGAGTATAAGTCTGTCTGCTGCATGACTACCTAACAATACGTTAGCCGTGAAAAGTGACATCAATATTTGATGACTCCTCGCAGTTTAGCTGTTTTCGAATAACAAAAACAAAAAAATCTCGTTAGTTGCATATATCAGTGAAATCTTGCTTAATTTAAACACCATAGTCTCTAAAACTAAAGACGTTAAAAACGATCTAGTTCTTGATATACCAAATAAAACGGAATAATCAGGTTTCGAACGTATTTTCACATAAATCTTATTCATAAAATCTGATCTAGTTTTAAACATCAAGAAGCAAATTTACCTAACAGCAGCGAGTGAAGAACTAAGCTCTGTTGCTCAAACTCTTAGATATAAGGTGGTATCAAAGAGTTCCTGGACTAGTTATGTCTAATAAAAATAATTTATTTACCAAAGTTTTAGTATCGTCTTCGAAATAGTTACCTTGCGCGGCAATACCCACCACTTATTCCATCAGATAAGCAATGCCCCTGTCCCTTGCGTCGGCTTCAGCTCCCTCTTCCACTTTGCTTTGCTACGTCCATCAGCAAATCCCAAGGGCAAACATTAACAACGACAGGCCTTCATTTAGGCCAACCATGCTTCTCATGCGGCCTCACCATAATATGGATGCTCAAGAGACGGACGCAAGAAAAAACCTTTTCCTTTTCGCCCCGGAAACGAAAAATGTCGTCTACCATGAGGTGCTGTAAGCCATCCAACATACCACAGCTTCCCTGCGGAACAGGTTTATGGTGAGTGAGTACTATTGTTGCCATTTTTTCAAAATTACTTGTTTTTCTTAAGTCTTTTTTTTTTTTTTTTCTCCGCTACAGCTTCTCCGTCGTCTTGCAGATGGCTTGAGTTTTGGCATTACTGCACCCACTGCTTTTCATGTGAACGAAAAAGGACGTGTATACGTGTGAACAGTTAACAATCTTTTACAGCGCTATTGTGAGAACGATAATACCGTTCATGCCACTCTTGGAATCCGGCCTAGAAATCGTGTTCTGTAAGCGAGTAGTGGACTTTCTGCGACTCGCTATTGACCTCCCCAACGGTGTTAAAACGGCGACCTTTGAACTACTTTTTAATCTTGAGTAAGAGATGGAAGTCTGCGGGTGCCAAATCTGGTCAGTAGGGCGGATGCGGAAACGATACCATGCTTTTGCGAGAAACTTTCAAGTGAAGAGTGCTCGATAACAAGGTGCATTGTCTTTGAGAAGAATCCAGGCGTCAGGATTGCCTGCACGGACACATAGAACAGACCAAATATATCAGCAATGTCGTTGGTTGCCCTCCAGCGATCCTCATGCACAATCTGGTTAATTTTTTCTACATTTCCGGGGGTGACGTTCGTGGCAGGTCTCCCAGAATGCTCATCGTCTTCTAAGGGCCTTCTTCCGCGTTTGAAGCGTCCGTACCACTCGAAATGTTGCGTAAGACTTATTGCCTCGACGCCGTACTTTCGCCACAGCATGCTTAATGACTCTGTAGCAGACTTCAAAGGGTTAACGCAAAATTTCATATTGGCGCTTTGTTCCAGCTTCTTGCCCACGACAAAATGGCAGACTATAGCATACATGTGATCAGAAAAACACAGATTTCACAACTTGCGAAGTCAACTTAACGATGTCACTCGGTACACTGCCTCATGAAGGTCACTGCTAGCTCTCACTGTGCTGCCATTAACCGTGTGTTGCCAGCAACCAAATAGTGCTATCTATTGGTGCGCTATAGAACTAGCTCGGGAAATTTTTGATACCACCTCGTATAACTGTTAATTCTCCTGCAAATGGCACTATGCTGCTATAAAGAAAGCATAAGATGGCTAATGTAAAACTATAAAGAACAGATCGATAATAGAACTGTTTACATGTCTGTATTTCATAAATTAGATGAAAACTCACTGGAGAGTGATGTCTTCGTCCTTCCAAAAGCAATGCTTGTTTGTAACTATTGCTAGCTAGTATGACAGGATTCGTATGTGGAGAAAAATATATAATAATGTGATTATAAAAAAATATATATATTTCCATTCCGGAATAACATCCATTATTCATAATAAAGTTTTATTTCTACTGAATAATGAGAGTATTTGTTATGTATAGTCACGAACATATTCACAACACGTGTAGAATTTCAACACATGAATTCCTTTTAGGATGACATGTTGTTTAATGTAACATTGAAACAAACATAATCCTGATGCAATGCCCTGCAAAATGTTCTCAAGTATTTCTGTTGCAAGTCAATGTCTACCATCCATCCAAAACGTATTTTTCGCCTTTTTGTAAGAACAGACGGTTTCACTTCACTACTCTGTCTTTGGACGTAGCTGTCTGGGTTTTGTTAATTTTCTAGCAACAGCGACACATATTTTGGCAACATACTTAAGTATTCTGAGAAAAGTTTTTTTCAAAAATACATATCAAAACGTGAGCTAGTCTCGTAACGGCTTAGTTTTTTGATCAAATAAAATTTTCAATGAAGTCTTCCTGAAATCTCACCCTGTCGTCTTAAAAAAAGAGAACTGCATTTCAGAAACTGTACCCCGAAAATATTTAGTGTTTTAACAAGGGAAAAATAAGATATAAAAATTTTGAATTTCTTTCATTATAGATTTCTAGTCGTACTATTGAGCTAAAGAAGATGCTCATAATATGGGTAGCAACAAATACACAAAAATTGGATTAGAAAAGCAATATTCAAGAATATATATTCATATATTGAATCAGTAACGATTCTTGTTTTACCAAAGACTTTAAAATATGCATATATATATATATATATATATATATATATATATATATATATATATATATATATATATATATATATATATATATAAGTATATGTGTGTGTTTGTGTATTTACATATATACATATAAACATCCATACATATGTTTGTATATATATATATATATATATATATATATATATATCAAGAGAGAGAGGCGGAGGAGCAGAGAAAGCAAAAAATACAGTGATGTATGCTGAATGTTGGGGAATGTAACCACATGTCAAGCCACATATGTGAATGGATATATTGTGTTCGTTTGAAATTTCAGTTATTTATCTAATAATAAGAGAATGAAATATCTTTACTATATAATTACAAGTTGGTAAAAATTGGCACATTTGCATATAAGAAGCAGTATTTTGTGAGAGAATAATTTTTAGAAAACTGCATATTTCAATATGTAGTTTGGAATCATTTTAAATGGGGGAGCCAGTCTCTGAATATCGGTAAAATATCGATTTTATCAGTTGCAATTTCCAGTTTGAATTAAGAAATAATAACTGACACAGAAATAAAGACTCTAAAATAAAGAATTTTGTTGTGGAATTTATTAAGAAAACGAACTTTTTAAAGAACTATTTAGGTGCCGAAACATCAACAACGGGCTAATTAAAAACCATTATATGATCGGTGGTCAAAAACAATGATTTTAATTATAAATTATCGATTAATAGAATTTTCTCGAAGCATAACAAAGGAACAATAGAATTCAATGCAGCTTGTTCTCTTGCCAAGCCTCAGATAAGATGCAGGCTTTTTTGGAAATAGAACTACTGAAACGATCTTTATATTTGACATTGTGTGCATGTACTAACTTTAGGCCGGCGAGAAAAAATAGAATAAAGTATTTTAATTTTGCATGTTCAATCATGCCATATTTGTGTGAGTGTGTATATTCTAGCTGGTCTACGTGTGTGTGTGTGTGCCCAGTGGTGCAGGAGTGTGTGCGGGACTGCTTGTGTATAGTGTAGAATGTGGGTTTCAATATTGTCTGGCATCACTAATATTGATTTCTAACTTCAGTTGAGGGCTTAAACATTTTGGAGCATAGTATTGCCGATTAATAATCGACTAAAATCTGGTACTTATATTTGCCAATGATGGAGAAATTTCATGAACACTCCACGCGCTGGAAGTGACAGCTAAACACCCCCAAACCATACCTTAATGTTTTAAAATCACGGGTATATTTGAAAAGGTAATTATTGATCTTGAAAGGGCAGGGTGCACCGGAATATTTTATCATTGATCATAAGGCTCCTTGCAATTATTTTATCAATCCAGGATGGTAAAATACAGAATAGATACTGTCATTGTTTCAATTAAAACGAAAAAATAAAAAAAAACAATTAACGAAATACCAGTGGTCATACTACTTGACAATCCGGTTCAGTCCAGCAACTAGCGGCCATGATAATGGTAGCAGCTTCTCTTCTATAATAATTTATAGGTTTGAACATGGAAATCAAGAATAATCATTTCTGTAAAAGACACACGATAGAATATTTTGGAAGGTGTTGGCAAACGTTCAATTATATTGAAACCAGAGCTTGACTGCTATGTTTATTTGTTAAATCTGGAATGTTGAATGCAAGTTCGAGTTCACCAAATCCTAAAATCAGAAGATATATATTCTTCATTATGTACGGTAAAGCATTGTGTCTGCTCTTTTAAGGATTCTGCCAGTCCAATTCTCTCAATAACAGTTTTTCCTTAGATACGCGCACAATCTTTAAGTCACGGAGAAGAGGCAGTCGATACTGTCAACTTCAGTATTTTACATCTGATTCATAATATTGTTCATGTAAAGATGATATATAAAGTCGGTATTGGTGGAATTTGAACCCCACACTTTGAGACGAATGACGTTGTGCACTAAATTATTTTCTCGAACGCCCAATTGTTTGGACACATAAAGTAAAATAAAAATAATTGTAGTTGCTGAGAGGATACACCATAGAGACTGTCACATCAACGACAACAAAATACTTTTGTTATTCAAAATGTTATATTATATTGAAGGTTTTGTGAAATAGATATGATACATTTTCCAAATGTTTTGAAAGGAGAGAGATGTGTGTTACCGAAACACAATACAAATATATTTAACAGAAATATGCGATACATACACGTATATGCGCGTGTGTATGTTTGTGTGTGTGTGTGTGTGTGTGTGTGTGTGTGTGTGTGTGTGTGTGTGTGTGTGTGTGTGTGTGTGTGTCCGTCCTTGTCCAAAACAATAAGAAATGAAGCAGAGACAGAATAATTAGTTAAAATGACTGAAACGTTTTTCTGCTGCTCGGAGTCTCGGCAGTTGCTTATGAAATCCACAATTTTCGACTATTCATATTCATTGAAGGTGTTTCCATAATCGGGTTTATTTATGCGTCGCTAGGCTATTTCCTTATTCTAAAAGAAAGATGCTAATGTCTGATATGACTATAAAATTTACTTTTGCATCTGACATCGCCGGGCAGAATGCTGAGGTCAATTTTGCCGTTCATTTTGATGAAAATACGTACCTGTTAAACTACAAATGTATTTAGCAGAAATATGCGATATGTGTGTGTGTGTGTGTGTGTGTGTGTGTATAAAGAAAGAAAAGGAAGAAAAGTGCTAACGACAGGGCAAAACTAGCCGGTATACAGCACTTACTCGGTATTACCTGTATCTTTAGGGTCTGGTTGACTCCAATACCCTTCATAACCTTTGTATATATATATATATATATATTTGCTGGCCCTGTACCAAAATCTAAAACCAATATTTCAAATCTAACAGAAATACTTAACATGAGTCAGATGCGAGAAAGAAAAAAAAAAGAAAAATAAATAAATAATACAAAAATATTGTGTCTTAGAGAGAGGAGTCACAAAATGGTAGAAAGGTATTTGAAGAGACATTGAGTGCATTATCAAGAGAACAGTTGAAAGAAATATAACAAGGAAGATTGCGGTTTGCACGGAAGCAAGAATGGAATATGGCAGCAAATATATATATGATCTTGAAAAGCAAGGCTGCAGCCAGGAAACAAGGTGAATTAGTGCAACACAAACGTATAAATTGGCACAACAAATAACACCAGAAATATAACGTATCCATATTTGTTCTCCATTGACAAGAAGTCATAGCTCAGATATAATTCTGTAGTGGACAGCATGAAACCTTGCCTGTTATTATTTTTATATTTATTATACACACAATTATACACACATACACACAAACGCATACACAGAGTCACAGATATTTTATATGAGTGTGTGAGTGCGATATATATAGGGATCATTGTGGTTTCAGTCACAGCATGTCAGAATCTTAAAAAAAGGTTTTAATGTAGCACATAGATGTAAGTCATAACGCTGAACTCGAATTAGTTATTCATTTATTCCATAAAACATTTGCGAAAATGTTACAGGTGTTGAAAGTTTGATAATTTTCTAAATTTTCAGCCAGTCAGAAAACATGGCGTTCGCTGCGTCTTCCATCATCTGTGATAGTAGCGAGAAGTGGGCGTCGGCATGTCAAAACATTACAGATAACGGTGAAAGACATTAAAACATAAGCGTGAGCAAATTAAATATTTAAAAGCTACGAGCAAACCGACTGGAGTTGCGAGAGATAACAGTCAAAACATTAAAAAGTACACGAGGAATGTAAACAGTGAAATACATTAAAACATACGCGAGCAAATTAATTATTTAAAACATTCGAGCAAACCAACTGCAGTTGCTAGAAATAACAGTCAAAGCATTGCTTAAAACAGACGTTTATTACTTAAAAGTTCATGAACGATAGTTTTCAATACACTCTAGGATCTTATCGAATAGATTATTTTTTCTCATATTTCCTTCCTGAAATAAATTTGCAATGATACGCGTCAACCATGGGACGGTGTGTCCCACATCGGCGTTTGTATCAACGCTTTAAAGAAGCACATGTACTGAAAGCGAGGGGAGCAAGTGGTGTGTGGGAGAGTTGGAGTAACGGAAGAGTGGGAGTGAAGATGCAGGGGAGTGGATCGGGGAGGAAGGGGAGTGTGTTGTGGCATCGGGTGGGACGGGATGAAAGAGAGTGGAGTGCGAGCGAGAAAGTCATGGAAAATCTGCTTTAGATGGATGATGAAGCGTAAGGTGGAATATGCGAAAATGCTCGAATAAGCGAAAGGGAAAAGGCGTCCTAGGGTGTGCACTATGGAGAGATTAGAACGAACAGTGGTAGGCATTACGCGGTAGGGAATTGTGCGGAGTATGGGTAAGAGGGCAGAGGCAGAATGGAAGTAGGGTGGAAACGGATGCGGGAACCTTTGGAGATGAGGTAGTGGTGAGGACAGCTACTGAGAAAGAAACATGGCTATAGAGCCGTGTTTTTTGAAAAATCAATTGGGAAGGTGGAAATCAGCTGAAAAGAAGCGTGGTAGGATGATTTTTTTTTTCAGGCTGTGGTGACGGAGGAAGGATTTATAATTAGGAATGCTGGAAAGAAAAAATAACTGAGATAACCACTTGAGCGTATATTATTTTGAATATATGTTAATTTCCAAGTTTTACTTATATCCTGATTCTTGACTTTCAGTTTGTAATATTTGATAAGACGGACATTCACATGGAAAAGAGTAATATTTTATAAAAGACATTTAATGTAACAAATACAAAAGTTCTTATGGTGTCCGATGAAGCAAATCATTTTCCAAAAGATTGCTGCAGTCATTATATTTTGTCTATTATGGTGTATTCATTTGAAAGTTTTAGCCAAAGAAAATACACTTAGTACGTATATGTTTAAGCCTGATAGTTATTTTATCGATGTCTTTCACCGAACTATTAACTGAAAGGGACTTAAGCAACCGAACACCGCTTGTCAAGCGGCGTTGTTGAAAGAACGCATACACACACACAGATACGGCGGACGTCTTTTCGTTTTCGCCTAACAAATCCACTGAATCGTTTGCCCAAGGTTCACCGCAATAAGTCTGAACCCGGAGCCACTTGGTCAGGAAACAAACGTCTTAACATACAGCCAATATATAAACATATTTATATGTATGTGTGTATGTGTGTGCGTGTGTGTGGATAGACAGAAAAAGAGAGAAAGAGAGGGAGAGAGCGAAAGAAAGAGAGAGAAAGAAAGATAGAGAAAGCGAGAGAGAGAAAAAGTGCTGAGTGTCTTACGTCGCAGGAATATGCTAGTATTGTGCACCTGCACAAGTTCTAATTCACATCTTTTATCCACTTTCTTCCACCTCCTCCTGCTCTTCTTCTTGATTAA
>NC_142933.1:5485173-5500173 GCF_046866305.1 Octopus bimaculoides | reverse complement strand
CAACGACATTTCTATACAAATCTGCATTCGAAAGAGCGTCCCGTGCCGAAATCACTAGTATAAAGCTCGTAAAAATCACTTTAGACTGTTTAAATATAGCACATGCATTCCTTGAAATGCAGAAGAATTTTCGACACTACATCGCTGTCATGATACAAGACTGGCGTAATAATATGTATACAAATATTCTGTAGTAGTTCTGATATTAATCTTAATGATAGGCAAACTTTATCAGAGAGTAAATACATGCATTGCAAAATATTAAGAAAGTACTATATTAAACATGAAAAGGTACTACATTTACAATATAGAATACATAGGACCACGAGAAGGAAAATATTTAAATTGATTGAAACTACAACTGGGATATGATATCATATTTGAATATATTCAACAGTTCATATGTACCCGATTGAGGAATACGATGAAGATGACAGACTGAACTGATAACCTTGGTTTTGCTGATGATATTGTCTTCATCATTTGAAATGCTTAAAACTTACAACGACTTGCATCAGGAGTAGATCAAAATGAGGGAAATCTTGGTTTGAGGACAAGCAGCGTCATCAGGAACGATGACTGTATTGAGACTGATAACAATCCTGGAATTAGCAAAGCTGTTCCAGAGAATGTGAAATATCTGGTCTTCAAACACCATCACTTAACACATAAAAATACAGCTCTATGATAGCATAGTTCTTCCGACGGTTCTGTATGCAAATGAGACTTAAAATATCACCGTGAAAATAAGGAGAAGGCTGGATGTGTCCCGTCAAAAATGCTCGAGAACAATTCAGAAAAATTGCTGTCAAGATCACGTAACCTATGAAGACGTTCTAAACGTGGCCAACGCAGGACCACATAGGGAAATCGTTATAAATGAATGCTGAAACTAGAAGATCGTGTAGTTCGGTTACCTGAACAATACCATTCAACAACAACTTCTAAATGGACATTACCATAAGGGAAAGGCAAAAACGGGCAAACCGAAAACTAGACGTACAGAACATTCATAACTGGCATTAAAAGGTCCAATATCGCATGGGCAGATGTAGTGATAACTAGCACAGCAAATAGAAGCCAAGAAGGGTCAGCCTGCTACCAATATACTCAAGAGCAGAGGCGGAACTGATGTTTGTGTGTGTGTGTGTGTGTGTATGTGTGTGTATGACTTATAGCCATGTATGTATGACATATATATATCAATTTATTAGAATATTATCAAACTCAATTTCACCTAAAATTTTTCCTGTGCCCAATTAAACCAATTTGAGAAGCTAAATTAAATTAGATTAAATTTCCATATCGAATATCGTTAATTGGGTTTTTCATCAGGGGAAGAATTTTATAAAAAGGAGATACATTCTGATGTGTTGTTTAACTCTTGATAGACTAAGATGTCTGTGTTTGAGCAAACAGTATATTTAAGAATCCGTTTCTTATTTATGTGTAACTGAAAACTTGTTTAATGCATTTATGCGCGCGTGTGTGTAATGTGTTGACAAAAAGAAAAACAAAATATCCATCGGTTAGCTTGAACGATATTTCGGAAGGACTACTTTAAACTAAAAGCTTAAAAAACATTATTCCTAAATGACATTATTACTTAGATAGATCGCAATGTCAGTAAATTATTTACTCATTTAAGAAATATAATCATAAATCACCCAGTTTCAATATAGAAATTATAATTAAATAATAAATTATCATAATTATATGTATATATATATATTTTAAACTACAGTTGCGTCTATGAAATATTTTCATTACGTAATTGTGCGTGTCTGTGAGTTGATGTGTTGAAAGGTGCTAGACAATGACGAATGAAAACTGTTTCCTAATTACCATAGCCGACATCCTTTTGAGAGGATTTGGTTTCTTGATTTAGTTATATATACATTTAATTAATAATAATATGTATATGTATATAATCATATTAAGGGAGGTGCATGGGCGAATACGGCCTCCAGCAAGCTTGAAGTGTTGATACCTTCAAAAAATTACAAAAAATCTCCAGATAAATATATACCACGTCTGAAAGCTGACGAGTGAAAGAATATTAAAAAGATCTCACGTGAATTGTGAATTGGCTCCAATTTCTGGATGAAAGCCAAAAAAAAAAAAAAGAACGCTTTCTTCCTTCGTCAATACAATACATGGGGAAATATATATCCAATTCAAAACGAAAGTGAGATGTGACAAAGCTGGTCCTTTAAAATACGTGTACGGGAAGAAAGAGTGAGAGAAAGTTGTGGTGGACGAATACAGCAGGGTTCGCCACCACACCCTGCCGGAACATCGTGGAGATTTAGGTGTTTTCGTTCAATAAACACTTACTACAACCAGTCTTGGAATCGAAACCGCTATCCCACGACCGCTGCCCTAAGCACTAGGTCATTGCGCCTAACAATATGACATCTAAGCTATCTTATACTAAACATACTGTAAAAATGGTGTACTAATTATTTTGTGTTCGAAATACTCAAATATCTTCAATAAGCAAAGACTGTCAACTGTTTAACTGCGTTATGGTTCTGAAAATAACTTATAAAAGATTGATTAGGGTAATAATTAATAAAGGTAATAATAATGGTTGATAAAGGAAATTTGGTTAATTCCATCAGATAATGATTCTAGAATGAAATGACAATGGAACTTTTTATCAAGATTTACGATATTATTCGGAAAAAAGAAAACATATTAGATAACGGTGTGCTATTACTCTAAGAAATCAGATATTTTAAATAAAATTCTAATAAATATTTTTTAGAAAGAATACTGATATGTAATATTGTTATAATGACACTTCTTCTTCTTCTTCTTCTTCTTCTTCTTCTTCTTCTTCTTCTTCTTCTTCTTCTTCTTCTTCTTCTTCTTCTTCTTCTTCTTCTTCTTCTTCTTCTTCTTCTTCTTCTTCTTCTTCTTCTTCTTCTTCTTCTTCTTCTTCTTCTTCTTCTACTACTTCTTCTTCTACTTCTTCTTCTACTTCTTCTTCTTCTTCTTTCTGCAAGAAATTAAAAGTACAATATGGCAACAATTGTATCCAGTATATGTATATATATATATATATATATATATATATATATATATATATATATATATATATATATATATATATATATATATATATATATATACACATATATATATATATATAATATATGTATATATGTGTGTGTGTGTATATATATATATATATATATATATATATATATATATATATATATATATATATTTGTAATAAATAGATAGATAGATACATACATACATACATAGACAGATAGATGGATATACGTAGAAACATGCATACGTTGGCGAAGATCTCTATAGTCGCACGTGCATTCACCCTAAATATATACTTTTTACTCGCATATTTTCGTCTCCTGAGAACTAGAAAAAGAGTTCCCATGTGATCTCATTTTGGACAATATTTCCTATTGATACAATGCTGAAAGTGTGAACTTACAATTATCTGCAGCACATATATGGAATATAGTGCGCGCATATATGTCTGGAGATGTAGATAATTGTCGGTTACATGTGTGTGTATGCGTGTATGCGTGAATGCACGTATGTATGTACATATATATATGTATATCTATATATGCTTCTCTGTCTCTCTGTTTGTATGTCTATCTATGTGGGTGTATGTAAGTATGTATGTATGTATGTTTACACACATTAATTCAGAAATACACTTCACGATAATTACCAGGCATACGTACGCAAGATTTGACACAATTAATGAGTCGTTTTCTCTAAGTGCCAGGCACTTCGAATCAGTTAATTAGATATCATTTTGGTTCCGCGTCGTTATTACTTCGGAAGAAAAATCAGAATTGATGCTCTCAGCATTCTTGTTTATCAGAAAAACCAATATGTACTCTTCGCTGTATTCTTCAAAAATGACATCTTCTATGAAATATTTTCTCTACAAGCATCGTTTGATTATTCAGCATTCTTTAAATCATTTGAAGGTAGATATGTATAACATGAATTAGAACACTGATTATATAGATGATTGACGGCCGTACATAATATATTAGTCATGAGTTAAAATTTCGACCAATCTGGAATCTTACCTTGAAGAAAAATGAAAATATTACGAATGCTGAATGTATTTGCGTGTAACACGTTATTCACGTATATAATTAGAAAGAGACCCAAGTACACGTGTGCTTGCGTATAATATACAATTTTCGAAGTAGAATAGTCAAATTGCTTTCCACAGTATATCTATACCACTGGCATCTTTTATTCTGCCTTAACCGCTAGATTTTCGATAGGAAGTCGGTATATATCCTGTTTCCGCCTCCTCTTTCACTATGTTTGTGTGTGGGTGTATATATATATATATATATATATATATATATATATATATATATATATATATATATATATATATATATATATATATGTATATATATACGTATATATTTGTGTATATGTGTGTGGTCGCGCGCGCGCGCGTACCAATAAATATATATTCTTAAGTATTAATTGTGGGTATAACCATAATAATAACCGCAGAATACGAGAACCTAGTAAAACAGTAAATATAAAAAGGACGAAAATGGAAAGAAAAAATACATAACACTAAGGAAAATAGATATAAGACAAAACCCATGAAACAATGGCCAACGGTAGAAAGAAGGGCACCGTTAAATGCTCATAAAAATAAAGATAATAAAGCCGTACAAGCAGAGGAAAAAACAATACAATAACAAACCCATGTGACATATTAAACGAAATCCAAAATATAGTGATGAAATTATTTGTTTTAAGAAAATTTTCATTTCACACATAAAATTCAAAAATAGGTCAGGATTTCTTCGCAGCATTAGATACGTACTTCCCAAGATCTTCCAAACATCACAAAGCCATCAAGAGTCATTATGGAAAATTAACATACGCGACCTCTCACAATCTAGGATATCATATATACTAACTAAATAATAGAAAACTAAATAGAATAAAACTGGAATACAAAGCGACAGCTGTAAATAAAATTGTATACGACGATGGAATATTTGCAGATAAGGGTAAAAATAAAGCTCACCAAAAAAAAGACAAAAAAAACAGCCAAACAACACCACACAACTGACGATCCAATCCATACATAAGAAGAATGAGTACACGATTACAGGAGGAATAGGGCAGTAGTAACTCCGCTGGGAGAAAAAAAATATGTATCATATGTAACTGCAGACGTAAAGAGGAATGCAAATTTAACAACTGCATGATAAAGAGTGTAGTTTACAAACGTGATGTGAAGGCAGGTACACAGATATACATGTATATTACCGACACCGAGGGCACCATGAGAAATCGTCTGCGTAACCATTAAACTTCAAATCTCAGTAACATTTTCCTCCAGTTTTTCTGAAATAAATAAATGAGAAAATCGGATTTAACGTGGAAAATTGTTTGAATATAATAGACTTGAAACTTTTGGCATAATTCTTAAATTTCACAATATGTAACTGCAGCAGGAGATACCCTACAAAGTAGGGAGACAGACACTTATAGGGCGTCACACACACACACACACACACACACACACGCACACACACACACACACACACACACACAAACACACACACGCAAACATACACACACACACACTCACCCACACACTGAAACACGTAAGCATTTAGAAATGTACACACAGGTAATCAGAATTTTAAAATGCTGTATAGTAGACATATGTTTGCATGTACGCATGTATGCATATATATGTATATATGTGCACCTATGTATGTGTGTGTGAGTGTTTCTTTGCAATAGAAAGCAGAAAAGTCACCTATCTCCTCTCTCCTATGTATTCCTCGCATCCACATTTCTTTCCCTTCCTCGACGTTTTAACTGTTACTTATGCATATCTGCATGTGTGTGTGGAGTATGTGTGTGTGTGTGTGTGTGTGTGTGCAGTGTGTGCGTATCTGTGTTAGCGTGTATCTATGTCTTTACAAAAGTATGTATGCAGCGTCGCGTGTATATCCTTGATAGACAGCTGTATTAACGTTACTGCCCCACTGCTACTCCATATCTCGTTTACAGAGCGCTGTTCTCCCCTATTCTGATATCATCCACACTCACTAATTCACTGCATTCCTCTCACACTACTGTTCTTACACACTTTTTGTTTATCAAACAACATGCCAACACCACTAGGGCGTCCACTATAGAGTTTTATTGAACTGTAGTTAGCTTATAATTGAACTGGATATAAGTTTAACATGTATGCAATGTGTCGTCAAGATTAGTTCACTGGATAGACAGCAAGATGGTAATAGACAGATCGACAGAGACAAATTGCCTTTTATATCTAAGATGTATATATACATACGAACATACATGCATACCAGATGCGTGTGTGTATACGCTTAGGAAATAAGGAAGTGTATCCACGGAGTAAACTATATGAAACTCTCACGTAACTACGAAGATACTATAAGGAGCCTCTTGGTCGTGCTCAATCTTGTATCGCGAAATTCTTGCACACATCCTTTCCGGTGCCGGGTCTGGATTGTGGGAACAATAGCTGCAAAAAATATAGCATAAAATTTGGCACGGTCACGGCTCGAACCCTTAAATGTAATACCAGCATATGGCGTCAAAAATATTTTTTAAAGAATTCTGCCTTAATAGAAACCTGGGTGCGATTCCGCTGTAGATTTTCACGCCGTTTTAGTCATGGCTACAGAATGAAAACTAATTTAATCTTAATCAACAGGACCCACAAAGGCTAATCAAAACGTGGAACGAATTATGATTTTAGTATCGTAGTATTATATACACGATATCACTTCTCGATTAACTTGACACGTGCAAAATTATGAAAATCAATGAAGTAATTGTTAAAAATAATCAAATGTATTTTCATATTTCATGGTTCACTGAGCTGCATCAACGTATGTGAATTGAAAATTAAAGTCAAATTTGCACATAGCTTTATGAATGAATGAATGTATATATATATATATGTTCGTATGTATGCATTTTTCATTTCTCCTGTCAGTGTATGGGGGGAATGCATTTTTAATTTCCCATATATTCACTACAAAACCACAAACTTATATTCATATGTAAAATATGAGTACGACATCAGACGCATATGCTCATATGTATATATTTTATATACATAGTGAGGCTCATTCCTAAGGTGGACCCTCCAATTAGTGGCCAACGCCTGTTCTTACACTGTTAGCCTTGTGCTCCTAGTATCAATTTTTCTGTGTTCTTTTTATGGCCATTCCCACCTATGTTTCCCAGCAACTGCTCTTGTGGCTGCATGTCCCTTGTTGCATAATGCATCTTCATATCCTTATTATTATTATTATTATTATTATTATTATTATTATTATTATTATTATTATTATTATTATTATTATTATTGCCTTTTCACAGCTTCTACCGGTGGAGATGAAGTACGGTGTCAGCTGTTCACTACCAGTGAACTAAAGTAACACCCCTTTTTTTCGAGCTCCGTCCGGAGTATTCGAGCGGTTTCAAGCATTGCTGTTTTCTGCAAATGCTCCTCCCTTATTGCAGCTCCTATTTCTTCCAAGTACTTCTCTAAATTTTTACTCACTGTACCCAGGGTTCCGACAATTATTGTTACGATTACCACCTGTTTTAGAGACGGCAGCTGCTTAACCTCCCAAGCTAACCTGTCATGTCAATCGAGTTTTATTTCTTCCTTATCGCATAACTTTTTGTCAGCTGGGCATGCGATATTTATGATTCAGCATCGTTTGCTTTCTTTCTCAGTTAACACTGGTCTGGTTTCCAAGTCTATATTTCATGGTCGCACTGAATCATAAAATCTCATGGGATTTTATAATCCCATGTTTTTCATTTCGATTACAACATCTTTATACTTTCTGAGCTTATCACATTCTCTTGAAGAGATATTATGGTCACAGGGTATTCTCATGTCAATCAATAAGCAGACTTGATTGTTTTTGTCTTTCACAACAATATCTGCTTTATTTGCTTTGATGGTACAGTCTGTACATATTGGAAAGTCCCAAAGAATGGTTGCATGTTCTCCATCAGTTACAACCTCAGGGTGGTGCTTGTTCCATTTGTCAGAAGTTTCGATTTTATAATACCGAAACATTATACAATATAGATATTGGCCAACACTGTCATCTCTTAATTTGTACTCTATAACTGCTAAAACCTTACATCCAGAGGTTAGTTATTCAACTGTTTCTATCCCGTCTTTGTAGTGTCGGCACTTTGCGTCTGTACACCGTTTTGCCACACATTGGCTTGATTGTTCGGCTCAATAAGATGTTCTTGGGCAGCCAAGAAAAGGCTTTCACCTCCTGTTTTTAGCCTTGAGGTCCATAGCCACTGATGGCTGTTCTTCTGGTCTGCATCAGCTTTTTTGCTACGGGCTACATATTTGCCTTGCAGAGATTTTTTTTCCCACCTATCAGCCAATTGTTCTTTGCAATTTTTTGCATTTTTGTTTGCTATTGATTTCACTTTCTCTGCAACTGCAGTTTCCCCACTTCCGTGATGCTGTTCAACCTGGGTTTTATGCACAAAATCACTTGAAATTTGTTTGCTCTCCTTCATAGCAGAATAAAGCTTCTTGCGCTTTTCATGGTTTTCAAAGAGATTTAGCACGTAGTCGTTAGCTGTTTCAAGTTATTTTGCCAGTCTAATTGTGGTGATTATTCTAAGGAGATTTCAAATTGGATCAAGCCCCGAACTCTTTTAACTCTGGGTAGATAAAGACGATCTGCGTCTGCCTTTGGGTGGTGCATCTTATTGCAAGTCAGCAGATTAGGGATTTCCCTGTTAATCATCGTTATTTCTCTCATATTCCAGTTCAACACTCTGAAAATGCAAATAACAAAAGGAACTGATAAAGAAATTATAGCTAACACATTGTTACGTGCATTTAACTAGATTTTAAAACTTCAACTCTCCCATAACACCCCTTTCTGATCTTCTCTTTCATACTTGCATGATGAATGCCAGAACCCTTATTTATTCTGAGGTATTTGTAAGTTTATTCCTGTTGGGGTTCTTGTATGACTGTCAAGATCCAACACAACTGAATGCCGCAGTTGATATTAATATTCATTGTGGTCAGTGCTCCATTGGAATGTTATAACTGGACATTCGTATTTCACATTGACGTGTTTCAGGACGTTTTAAATCGCAGGAGAAATTTTGAAGATATCCAGCGATTTCAAGATCCAGGAATGTGGTATGCTGTCGAAGGACTTTTTATAATCAAACCATGCAGAACTGATATTTCTGCGTTTGTTATGATAATTCTCAAGGATCATACGATTAAGAGTTGTTCTTTGCATCCATATCATCCTCGTCGGCACCCTTTTTCTTCAGTGGGGAAAATACCGTTCTATTCCATAAATTTGTATGTTTTCTCCACTGGGAGTTTTGTGGAAATTCGGTTTCATTAATCTTTGAGAGTAGGTAAGTAATACTTCTTGCTAATAAATCAGGTGTTCTCGTAGGATCTCTCATAAGTTCATTGAAAATCTGGACTAACATTTCGTGGGCGCTCGGGAGTAAATCGAGCCAGGAGATTTTCACTTATGAGCCTTCATCAGTGTCATCGTCATGTCTGCTATTGTGATATCTTCCCATGCTTGCTCTGGTAAGATTAAGTAGCGTCCTTCTGTACGTCTAATCCAGTCCACATTTTCATTGTTTGTAAGTTTTTTCATCACTCCAGATATTTTCCCAGAGGTTTTCAACATCTTCAGTGGTAGGGTGGTCTTTTACGCTTATTTTCTCCTTCCCCATTTCAATGTAGAATGTTTTCGCATTGGATGTGAACAGCTTATTTTGCTTATAAAATTTGTTTTTCTCAAATCTTTGTATTTTCTGAACTGTTGCTTGGACTTTTTGTTGCAGTGTTTCTTTTCCTGAAAGCAATTCTTCTCTTGATGAGAATCTATGTTTTCACTTCATCTTTCTTCCTTTTCTGGTTTTTACATCGTTTCCACAGATTACTTCATTCAACATCTCATAATTTTAATCCCTTTTTGAATTCTATTTTTCCAGTTTGGAATTCTTCTCAGGTTTGTATTTCTTCGCTCTTTCGGAGGCATGCAACACGTTTCAATTGTCTTCGCAGCTGCGTAAATATTTTCATTTCATTCAGTGAGATTTGGTTTTAGTTCTTGTATAATTCTCTTTGTTGCATTGTTTCCAGTTTTAATTTGTTTTCTATTTTGGATTGTATTTGAGAGCTTATGAAGTGGTTCTTTATCATGCATATTGATGTGTCTTACAACTGCAAGCTTATTTAGGATTTTCTGCTTCAGTTCTATCATAGACTCCCTGCGTTCTTCAGTAAATGTGCAATCCTCAAATATTGTTCCTTTACCGCTTTCCTTGCTATCCTTATCAGGTTCAGTACAATTTATTTCTCAAGACGTTTGCGTGTTCTGGTCAAATGACAGTCTTTCAATCGAGACTTGTGGAGAGTTGCTCTCTCCGTCTCGTTCTTCATTTCCTCTCTGCCATATTTTTGGGTCATTTTCCGCAGCGTGCTTGATCGTAGATATTTCACTCTCTGTGAGCCATTAAATTTTGAAGATATCCTTCCCAAAATTTGGTAACTTGCTTTCGTCCAAATATAGTCTGCTGTCTTGATTTCGTGTTCTCCATATTTGATAAGAGTGCTCAGTGTGTTTCTGTTCAGATGGTCTGCCTAATGCATAGTAATAGGCGTATATTATTTCTGTATATTCTCCTCGGGTCCATTTGATCCTCTTACATTTTCTTTCTGTGGTTAGGGAGGTGGTGGTCTTCGAGGGCACGAGTTGGGGCAGTTTTCGTTCAAGTGACCATCCAAGTTCGTATTAAGAGAATGTTTTATGCCAGTGGATTATTTTTGACACCAGGCTGGCTCTCTCCTGACGGACGCGCTTCCAGGTTAACCATATGAAAAACGATTTCGAGTATTTGGTTGGCAAATAACTTCCCGCTGTTTTTTTTGATAATTTTTAATTTATTGCGTTTTTAAATTTTGGAATATATTTTTTCGAGAATTCTATTTTTGATTCATTTTGGAATCTATTTTGTTTTTGTTTTGTCTAGTTAATTTTAGTTACTTTTTGTTTATTTTCAGATCATTAAAATGGAATGTCAAGTTGAGAAAAACGAACATTTTCGGCACCTCCTTCTTTTTAATTTTAATCAAGGTTCTGAGGCCGCAAAAGCTGCTCGCGACATTTATGCTGTGCATGGAGAGGGTGCCATAGCTGAAAGAAGCACTCATGATTGGTAAGCCAAGTTTAAAAATGGAAATTTTGGCCTCAAAGACGCACCTCGTTCTGACCATCCAGTTGTTGAGTTCGATGAAGAGCGATTAAACCAACTTTTGCACGAACATTCTTGTCAAATGACAAGGTAACTGGCAGAGAAAATAGAATTTTCCCACACTGATAAAAACAAGCATCTCCACTCGATGGGAAAGGTTCAGAAGTATGGAGCATGGGTTCCGCATGCTTTAAGTGACAACAACAAAAATCAACGAGCCACAATCTCCGCTCGTTTGCTTGTTTGTCACCGCTCAACTCTTGGACACAAGCAACGATTTCTTTACCGAATCGTTACTGGCGCCAAAAAATGGTGCCTATACATCTATATGAAGCAGCGTAAGGAATGGCTTAGCCCCGGTAAACAAGCGACACCGCGCGTGAAACAAGATCTTTATGCGCGTAAAACGCTGTTGTAGGTATGTGGGACTGGGAAGGGATTGTACATTACGAATTGCTTGAACGAAACCAAACGGTGAATGCGGAACTCTATGTTCAACAGATGGAACCGCTCAACACGGTTTCTTCAAGAGAAAAGACCTAATCGGCAGCATGGACTTCTGCTGCACGACAACGCCCTCCCTCATATCGCCAATATGACCAAGGAAGCCATTCAAACGCATGGTTGGAAGTGCTGCCACACCCGCCGTTCTTTCCTGATTTTGGCACCAACGGATGTCCATCTCTTTCGATCTCTTTCAAATGCTATGCGCAGAGTTTCGTTCAATACTGATGCAGAATTGAGAGCTTGGTTGGATAAATTTTTCGAGTCGAAATCGGGTGATTTTTACCAACGAGGTATTGAAAATCTTGTTGAACGTTGGGAATAAGTTGTAAACAACAAGGGTGAATACATTATTGATGAATTAGTTATTTTTTATTAAACCTTTTTAAAAAATTAAATTTAAAACAAAACGGTGGGAACTTAGTTGCCAACCTAATACATTTATAGTTTCCCTTTTTGCTTCGTAAGACATATTTGTGCTACATTAATATTATTAGTGCTGAACCCTGTATTGTGGAAGATGTAGACACTGTTGTTGTCTCTGCTACTGTTGTTGACTCCGCCATTAATGCCGTGAAAGTTACTTTAACCTTGGCATCACAGCATTGCGCATCGTCAGTTACCACCAATACAGCCTTGATCAATATCGCTGTGTCCAGCAACCACCACCACCACCATCGTCATCATCATCATCATCATCATCATCATCATCATTATTATTATTATTATTCAGTAGTTTTATTTTTATAACGTGCTTTCACTTCACTACCGAGCGCAGCTCTGTGCGCCTTGGGTATGTGCTGTGGTTTGCTGTGGTGCTCTTATGTTTACTGTATTGAAAGTGTTTTGCGTAGAATGTGTGCAGTACCCAGTAGTGCAATTTTCTGTATGTTATATATATTTGTAAGTCCTGGTGTTTTTGTTATGTATTTGTCTGAATATTTTTTTATTATACCTAAGGCACCTACTATGATAGGAATTGTTTCTGTTTTTAGATTCCACATTCGAGTTATCTCTATTTCCAGGTCTTTGTATTTTGAAAGTTTTTCCATTTCTTTTAGAGAAACGTTGTCATCTGCTGGTATTGAAACATCAATTAGAAGGCATTTTTTTCCTTCATGATCTTTGACAACTATATCTGGTCTATTTGCCTTAATTTCTCTATCCGTGTGTATTGGCATATCCCAGAGTATGGTTGCTTTCTCGTTTTCTGTGACCTTTTCTGGCGTGTGTTTATACCATCTTTTTTCTGTTGCTATTCCATAATGTTGGCATAGCTTCCAGTGTATATAGGTCCCAGCTCTGTCGTGTCTGTGAATATATTCC
Source organism: Octopus bimaculoides (assembly GCF_046866305.1). Taxonomy (NCBI): domain Eukaryota; kingdom Metazoa; phylum Mollusca; class Cephalopoda; order Octopoda; family Octopodidae; genus Octopus; species Octopus bimaculoides. The sequence continues at coordinate 5,487,024 of NC_142933.1, read as the reverse complement.
TTCTTAGCCAGGACTGGGCAGCCAGAGATAATATGATTTATTGTCTCTTGTCGATCTCCACATATTCTACAGTTACTTGTTATATTTCTTTTCATTATGTGTTTTTGGTAATTTCTGGTGGGGAGGCTTTGGTCTTGTGCAGCAATTAAAAATCCTTCAGTCTCTGCTTTAAGTCCTGAGCTTCTCAGCCATTGCTGGGATTTTTCTCTGTCTATTTCTTTCGCATTTAGTTTAGCCCAGTATTTACCATGTAGGGGCTTTTCTTGCCATCGTTTTATCATGGTCCGTTGCTGTTCTAGTTTTAGTTTGGATTTCATTTGTTTTATAGCTTTTGTTGTTTCTTCTTCTTCTTCTTCGTATTCGTTAGGTAGATTGATTTCTTGTTTGTATTTGTCAGCTTCCTTAAATACTGAAAACAGTCTTTTGTTTTGCTCGTGTTTTGTGGCTATTTGTATTAGTTTCCCTTGCTTCTGGAGTAGGTATTTTTGCAGTCCTATGGTGGTTATTTTATAATAGTTTTCTAGCTGTATAAGACCCCTGCCACCTTCTGTGCGTTGTATATATAGCCTTTCTATGTCAGATTTTGGGTGGTGCATCCTATATCCTGTCATTATTTTTCTTGTTTTCCTGTCTATTTTACATAGTTCGTTTAGTGTCCAGTTAAGGATGTTGTAGCTGTAGCTTATAACTGGGACAGCTAAAGTGTTGATACCCATTATCTTGTTTTTAGCATTGAGCTCTGTTTTTAGTATTGATCTAACTCGTCTGTAGTACTCTTTCTTTATTTTTTCTTTCATTTGTGTATGTTGTATCCTATCTAGTTCATTGACTCCTAAATACTTATATGGTTGGCTTTCGTCTAGTTCTCTTATTTCATTGGCTTTATCTAGTGTTATATTGCTACTTTTAACTAATTTTCCTCTTTTCAGGGTTGCTTTGGCACATTTTTCTAATCCAAATTTCATTTCTATTTCCTTGGTAAAGCCGTGTACTGTCTGTAGTAGTGTTTCTAGCTCTTTGTCGTTTTTTGCATATAATTTTAGGTCATCCATATATAGAAGGTGGCTGACTGTTTTTCCATAGCATTTGTAACCGCATCCAGTTCTATTTAGCAATTCTGTTAAAGGTGTGAGTGCCAGGCAGAACAGGAGTGGAGAGAGCGTGTCTCCCTGGAATATTCCTCTTCTAATGGGGATGGCTTTCGTTTTCACAAGTCCCTCTTTTGTTTGGAGCTGTAGCACTGTCTGCCATTTGTTCATTGAGTGCTCTATGTATTTTATGATAATTGGTGCCACCTTGTTTATGGCTAGTGTTTCCAGAATCCACGTGTGGGGAACACTGTCGAAAGCCTTTTGGTAGTCCACCCAGGCCATACTGAGGCCTTTCTTCTTTCTGCGGCTGTCTTCAGTTATGGCTTTATTGATCAATAATTGATCTTTACAGCCGTATGAGCCCTTGCAGCATCCCTTCTGCTCTTCTGGAAACAGGTTGTTATTTTCCAGGTGTTTACTCACTCTCTGCGATATTATTGCAGTAAAGGCTTTGTAGATCGTAGGGAGACAGGTTATAGGTCTATAGTTTTGTGGTTTCTCCGTTTCCGTGGATTTGGGGATTAAGATGGTTTTCCCTTTTGTGAGCCATTCAGGCATTGTTTCTGGATCTGCTATTATGTTGTTAAAGTTTTCTTATTATTATTATTATTATCATTATTATTATTATTATTAATATTATTATCATCATCATTATTATTATTATTATTATTATTATTATTATTATTATTATTATTATTATTATTATAGTGTATTCATTTAGCCTAGCTATCCATTTAACTCTCAGACAGTTTGTTTCTCT
>NC_142933.1:5467012-5482012 GCF_046866305.1 Octopus bimaculoides | reverse complement strand
TATATATATATATATATATATATATATATATATATATATATATATATATATATATATATATATATATATATATAAATATATATATACGTACATACATACATACGTTTATATATCCGTATACACACAATAGATTCTGCCCACATGTTACATGAATTTGGTCTAATTCATTTGGTGTTTTATGAGGTTAAAACGAACGTATATATTTACATACATGTATATATATATATATATATATATATGTATATATACACAGATACACACACACACACACACACACACACACAAACACACACACACACACACACACACACACACACACACACACACACACAAATACGCTTTCGGTGCGAATGTTTTATTTTCTTTTATACGGCGCCGTTTTTACAATCCTGTAAATAATAATAAAGGTATTTTTATAAGCTTGATGCTTCTCGCGATCACCGTGCAATGACTAGACGTTGATATTGTGTGAATTCCATTGGCACGGTAAGGGATAGTAAGATGTATTTGAAAGGATCGATCTGAACCATTGTCTTTTCTCTATCCTTGCTTGAAAATAATGTTGAATTTTGAAGCTACCTACTTCTTGGATTAATTTTCTCCAATCAGTGATGGATACCGACTTCGTCCAATGAACATTCCTTGGAGATTCTATTCTTATAAAGTAATTAGTTAACTAGTATAACAGTATATATGTGCTTCGCGAAAGTTATATAAATAAACAATCGAAACTGTAATGATTGATTTATGATGTTACAGTTCTATATTTAAGAGATGAGGAATTATTTTCATTATTTACATTTGACGGATATTTTGTCCTCATCTTGTTTGTAGGTAACACAATGTTTCGGCTGATATACCTTCCAGCCTTCATCAGGTGTCCTGGGGAATTTAGAACTTGGGCATATGGCGTAGTAGTTAAGATTCCGAGTTCGATTCCTGGCATTGATCTGAATAATATTAATATAATAATAATAACATCAAATAATACCTTAGGAATGAGAACCCAGGTTCGAAATTTCCCCAAGACACCCGATGAAAGCTGGAGGGTATATCAGCCGAAACGTTGTGTTAACAAAAAACAAGTGAGGACAAATATACGTCAAATGTAAATAATCTAAATAATGTGATTTATGATGTGCTGCTTAATTATTCATATATTCCTTTACTCTTGCTAGTTGCATGTTTTGTCCGTGGTTTCGTCTCGGAAAATGATTACTCACGGGCGAATTTGTGGAGAAAAAAAAAAGCAAATTCCAAGAAAACGTTATCGAACTATCAATGCCTGTGCTATGGTTTAATTTATTTAGTAGCAGACGCTGCTTTGCACATTTGAAATTATCTGAAAACATGAGTTCGTATTGAAAAAACAAAATTGAAGAAAATTTCAAACCAGCTTTAAACTATTACATTTTTCTTTATTTTTTAATTAATTTTTTTTTTTTTTTTTGTTTGGTCTATGCAAGAAAAGTCGGTTGGAAACCTATATTTGTTTTAAAATTTATACGCGTATTCTTTGTTAAATAACAACTTAATGGAGTAGCCAAAATATCTTTATAGAATCCATTCTCATACGAGGATGATATGAAAATTAACTCCAACTATGGGATTAGGTGGACGTCGGTTTCGTTAGTAATCTCCATTGACACGAGATTAATCAACGGAGAATTTTAAGACATTTAAAAATAAGATATTGACAAAATAAACGAGGCACAATTTGTAAACAGTAATATATTTCTGAATAGCAATATGTTTAATATACGTGAGGCGGATTGCGTGTTGTACAGTAATTCATGGACTACTAGTGATATTGAACCCACAGTGTAGTATGAAATATGATGGTAGAAGGGAGTTTGAAGAAACAATGTGGCGTAACATGTACAGGAAGAAGGAAGCATGAGTGAAATAAGTGGTGTTATTTCTGGTACGTAAAGATGACATTTGAACATCAACGACCACATCAATAACTACGCCTTGAGCAACTGCAAAAGCAACAAACATCAATAACAACAACTACAAAAACAACAAAGAACTTTATCAAAAATAACAGCAACAACAGCATCAAATCACCTCCAAACGCTACGTTGTTAGTAATGACTACAACAATATCCCCAAGGACATCAACAGCAACATAAGCCACATCATCAATGAACACAGTAACAACATCATATAATCTTCTTTTATTTTACGCTGACATGATATGTTACTTAGCATAAGATGTATAGACCTTAAAATGAATGCATGTATGTTCTAGACATTTATTGCTTAAGGAATATCAGCACAATATAGATATCGCAATGCATTATAGGACATATTCTGAAACAAACATTTTCTGCATTTCTATGATCAGATCATCAATATGTGTGAACATTTACATAGTATTAAAACCTTTTTTTAAATCGAAACAAGAAAGAAGCCTCTATATTAGTGATTTAAAAGCTATTAATTAAATCCAGATCTACATCGAACCAAAACCTTTGGGGAAATACATATTGAGAAACTATATCCCTGGAGAAGTCTACTTGATCAGGCTTAACAATAACAACACTATATAATATATTTCCTATTTCATGCTAAGCTAAAATGCTACATTATCCACCCATATAGAACGGAAATATATTCTGTCCATAGCAATATAAAAGAGGTCATTATATAAGGACCAGAACACGTCTATTTTCAAATCCCTTCTCCCTGACACCAATATAGAGTTGCTTTTGCAGAGATTCTACACTTCTCTCAAAATACATAAGGAAATTCAGGAATCTCCCGCCAGGAATAATTCAGCCAACAGAATAAAACTGTCTTAATGATCAAACACGCCCAGTTTTTGCACACAATAATGAAATATAATAGGGGGAAAACTTTTATATATAGGAATACATGATCATCATAAATATACTACTAGAAAAAATAGATCGGATGATAGCATTTAGGCGGTCGACATTTATAGTATACATATAAAACATTAGAAAGGAATTGAATTTCATTTCAGATTGTATAATAGAATATGGCGTTCGATGGATAATTGCTTATGAAGAGTTCAATAGTTTTCAGGTTTTGGAGAAGAAATATATTGAAAAATGACTAAGACCCAAACTAACTTACAATTACAAAGATTTCTGACGAATTAATATTATAGGGCTACGATTAACTTGGAAAGCCTCGTCTTCGTAAATTTTACATACAGTCACTTTGTAACGCACTACTCGACTATTTTTTTTTGCGATGAATATCTGCAGGCGAACATAAATGGTTAAGTGGTGTTCAAGGAAAATTTAAGAATGTTTGAAAATAGTAAAAGAGATTTCAATACTCTGATGCAGAAGGCAAATTTGGTAATTAATGTACCTGCTTATAACGGCAGATAGCCCTCCACTACAAAGCATAAATATTACACATGTACTACTTTGAACTTACAGATCAAAATGCAAATTATCCTTAAAAGACACCTTCAAATGCACAATTTCTCAGTAAACTCGGAGTAGCGAGAGAGTAAATCATCAGAATATATTACAGATATACTCCTTGTGTTAAGTTACTTTTATCACTAGATCCTGAAGTCATGCTACATGCTCCAGTCCATTTAAACACACACTTACGGAAGGCTCTCTGTTTCTCTCTCACACTACGCACACACACTCACACCACACATACACACACACACACACACACACACATATATATATATATATATATATATATATATATATATATATATATATATATATATATATATATTTAATTATTCACATGCATATGTATACATATATATCCATATATATATATATATATATATATATATATATATATATATATATATATACATGCATAAATACACACGCACATATATATGTACATATATATATATATATATATATATATATATATATATATATATATATATATATTCATAAAGAGGCATATATATTTACACAAAGGTGTTTATATATATATATATATATATATATAATGTGCATACATATAGATGCATATATTTAATATTCTTGCTCATATATTTTTTGTATCTATACTTATGTATACATATATATGTATATGTGTATGCAATACAAAAGCCAAGACAGAGTGTGATAGAGAGAGAGAGAGAGTGAGAATGATAGTTAGGGGCTAATATTAGCAACAAACAGATCCGCTGCTGTTATCGCTAACAGTGGTAGAGGACATTACATCAATGGGATGTTGTTTTATTTATTAATAGGATCACATACTGTGCATCACTCTGCAAGGCTGCATGATGCATGGGAAAGTTGGCGTGACAACGATATATATTTCTTTCAGGTGATCTTCATTGAAGTCAAGCTGAAAAACCACTCAAGCATGTGTGATAAGGAGGCATTTACTTGTATATTTGAACTTCGTTCTTATACTTGGTCATGCTGTTTTTCTCTAACTTTCTTTTTGGCATGTATGTATTATTTTTGTATTCTTCATGCAGAGTTTCTGTATATATATACATATGAGAAAATGTATGTACGTGTAGATATGGGAGTGTAGATAGATAGATTGTTACAGAGGGGGAGAGAAAGAGAGAGATAAATATATACACACACACACATGTATATATATATATATATATATATATATATATATATATATATATATATATATATATATATATATGCATGAAGGGATGTATTTGCGCATACATAGAGATTTATATGTTAGCCTATGCACATGTTCTATCAGTTGCATTGACATATATATATATATATATATATATATATATATATATATATATATATATATATATATATATATATGTATGTATGTATACATGCACTAGTCGTTCTTTTAAAATTTCATATATATTTCTGAATAATATTTTAACCGATTTCATGTAATACGTCATTTTATGCGCTGTTATTGCTCCATTAATTTTATGGTAATAATGTTACTTTACCTTTTTTCTCATGCTTAAATTGTCAACTGAGAGATGAAATGAACGTAAATTGCAGAGACTTTCTTTTGCTGAAGATGTCGCGCAGAACAGCGTAATCTTCTTTCAATACCAAGAACGTTTCTCCTGCGTGTCGTCAGCCATCGAATTCCTCAAATTTTTTTCAAAATCATTCAGTGGGGAAACATTTGACTTGAAGCTGATGGAATTTTCGCACGCGTTACTGCGATGAGAAATGAAAATGTATGGGCCAATTTTGAAATGAACCCAGGCAAAAAACCTGATTGTTTGTTTAAAACTGACATTGGACCCTCTGTTGGACAGTCAAAAGTATCGTAGGGACGGAAATGCTGAGTTAAGGAAAATAGGACCGTTCTTAAGAAATATATTCTGCACATGTTTGGATTAAAGGAGCGGTCGGTCAATTTGAAGGCCACTTTTTTGGCATGTAATGAAAACTTCTGTCTTCAACGACATACAACGGTGCTACAAGCAGTTACTACAATGAGGTTAAGCACCAACCTATTCTCCAATAACTTATGCAGTATAGAATATATTTTACAATCTCTAAGTTGATGGTTCCCTTGTTAAATTTAGATCCTTCGAATGATTTTCACAAATGAGTAGTGTTACCAGAGTGTATACAAAATCGCCAGGAAGTGCAATGCATATGACGACTAGCTTTGGACAAACGATGGCGGGCCTGTAGTTTTCCACATCAACACCGTGTCACTTGATCGTAAACCACTCTGTAGTAATGGCTCTATATATCCCACGAACTCTGTCTCATCGTGACTATGTCCGAGAACTGGAACGTACTGAGAATCCCTGTATTTTCCAATAAAAGGAAGTTTCCAAAAACCATACAGTTGTCCAAGTCAACTTCCAAGGTTTTCTGTTATAGGACTTTACAATTCTACGCTACAACAATAAATAAATTTGCAGACAGTTAGTAAAAATATAAAAATATTAAACGATGATTATTCCTGAAAATTGAATTTATTCTCTGTTGAGATATTTCTCTTAAAACATCAATGAGAATGAGAAATCAAACAACTACATTTGTGACAAGATCATACACACAGGAACATGAAGGCGTCATATACAATGGCAGAGTTTATATACATACCCTTGATGGAAATGTTGACCTGTGTAGAAACTACTTACTTCAATATGTACACTGATATATATGGAGAGGAACATCGCAAAACCTGTGACAAGAGGAGATATGGATAAATCGGGTATAACTGACCATGTATGGAAAAATGGAGACCACCTCACCCTGTGAGAGGAAGTTAAAATAATAGACAGAACACCACTCAAAAATACGAAAACTAAAAGAAACAGCACATATCCTAGGACACAACAACCTTCTAAGCAGACCGAATGCAGATATGAACAGCATATGGGAACCGGTATTAAGGAAGGATAGGAAAATATTAGATTTATAAGCTCTAAAATTCACTCCATAATTGTCCACGAGCAAATGGCGTATTGGTTTAGAGCGCGGGCTACTAACCTCAAGATTCCGAGTTCGATTCCAGGCAGTGATCTGATGATGATGACAATAATTATAATTAAAAAAATTATAATAATAGTAACATCGAAAATTACCTTAGGAATGAGAACCCAGGTCCGAAATTTTTCCATATCAGCCGAAATGTTGTGTTAACAACAAACAAATACCCGTCAAATGTAAATAATGTACATAATTCCTCATCTCTTAAATATATACATACCCATTTTTCTACTGTAGGCACAAGGCGCAAAAGTTTTGGTGAGTGGGCCAGTCGATTAAATCGACTCAGTACGCAATTGGTACTTAATTTATAGACCCCGAAAGAGTAAAAGGCAAAGCCGACCTCGGCGTAATTTGAACTCAGAACGTCAAGACACACGAAATACCACTAAGCATTTCCCTCGGCGTGCCAACGTTTCTGCCAGTTCATATATGTACCTTTTATTCTTCTACTTGTTTCAGTCATGTGGGAGCACCGCCTGTAGTCCACCAAATCGACCCCAGGCCTAATTCTTTGTAAGCCTTGCACTTATTTTATCGGTGTCATTTGCCGAACGTAAGACTGAACCCGGAACCATATGGCTGGTTGGCAATCAACTTACCACAAAGCCACTCCTGTATGTATGTATATATATATATATATATATATATATATATATATATATATATATATATATATATATATATATATATATATATATATATATATATATATATATATATATATATATATATATATATATATATATATATATATAGAGAGAGAGAGAGAGAGAGAGAGAGAGAGAGAGAGAGAGACAGAGAGAGAGAGAGAGAGACACACACACACACACACACACACACACAAACATAGATAAATTTCATATTTTTCTATGAGTTTATTTCTGAAAATACTGCCCGAAAACTTTTTATCAACGTCTCTAGTTCTTTCTTACACTATCTTCAACTCACTTTAATTGACTAAAGTTTTCATAGAGCTTTAATGCGTTTGTGTATATTGCTTTACGTAGGTGTGAGTATATATATAGATATACATAACAAATACACTTATATATGAGTTGGCAATTATCCATTTCTATGTATAAGTTGAGGCACCAGAATTTAGTACGATTTTATCCATACAAAGACATAGAATTTATTTAAATTAAAGTCTATCTTTTTGTGCAGCTGAGGATTGCTCTGCATCTTAAATTTCTGTAGTGATTGCATTGTTAAATTAATGGAGTTGCATGAAACGATCGTACTGCATTATCTCTGGATATTCTTGTTGCTTATTTTGATATATATCTTAAAATAGGGAAGACCGGCTAATGGGATTATCTTAGGTTTCCCGTCCATAAAGGGTTTAGGTTTATGGGGTATCATTAGATCCCAAGCTTGTTGACCCAAGGCCTCTTAATAATATGGAGGAGGAAATTCTTAAAAGGTAATACTCAAAGGTAACAACGGACATTCTCTCCCTTGGCTATCGGCTATCTATTTCCGGCTATACCGATATCTTATGGGTTCCAAATGGTTATCAGGAATCTCCTGAAATATGAACATGGCCCGACAATCTCCGTTCTGGAGTTAAGGATGTCCCCTTAGTCGAGGGAGTCTTTTAGGATTCTTCCCCGTTTCCTATGCACAATTTGCATCGTTTTGTACCGTTGATATATGGAGTAGATAATATGTTTCATATCGAGCGGAACCCTGAAAGTGGTAAATATCCAATCGAGGTGTGTACCATTTGTATCCCGTATATTGTCTACTCTATTACTAAGCTCTTGTACTTTTTTTTGTATACCTAGCAACCCTGGTTGCCTACCGTTAAATGTAAAACATTTGTTTCTGCTTACCATACTTCGATACGGAAGAAATCCATAATATTCCGCCTCAATACACCACGATTGTTCATGAAAGGATTTTAAGAATTTTGCATGGTTTGCTTGAAGCTGACCTTCTTCCCACACCGCGATCCTTGGAACTTACATTCATATAAATACTGTATACACACACACTTATGTGTGTGTGTGTGTGTGTGTGTGTGTGTGTGTGTGTGTGCGTGTGTGTGTGAGTGTGTGTGAGTGTGTGTATGTAAAACGTGCGTGTATGTAGCTATCTCTTTAATGCTTGTGCGTATGTATGTGTTGGGAATCTGTATGTAGCAAATATCAAGCAGTCCCCATTATGGCAAAGCAGAATCATTCGCAGTTGGCCGAGGCAACCAGTAAATCAGTGCGTGAAACGTTATAAGACAATAATTGTCTTATGTTAACCACGAGTATTTCTAATCACTGGGGCTTATGTAATTTCTAAATACTTCCCGATCAAATACGTGCCAAACGTTTGCAGCAGGGTGAATGCAATCAATTAAATCGACGGAAATAACTGCAGCCATTGCTCCAGCTTGGCAGCAGTGCGAAGAATGAAAGCAAACATGTAATGCGTTTGTGCGTATGTCTTTACGTAGGTGTGAGTATATATATAGATATAGTTGTGTCCATATCGTATCTGTGTGTTTTGTACTTTAGTTTTCGTTTACGTATTCAGTAAAGCTGGTCTTATTACTGCCACCTCTGTTGCTTATCGCTGCCGCCGTCGTCGTAGTCGACGTTGTTGTTGTTCTCCCGAATATTCCACAAATGGAACAGTTCCTACTTGTTCAAGAATAAATGGATTTAAGTTTCCTTAGAGGAAAAGGGCAACCTATCCACTCCCCTCCTGCCACATGCATGCACACACACACACACACACACACACACACACACACATACACACACACACACACACACACACAGCTAGCACTACGAATAAATCTACTCCACTTTCAAAGAATTAATTCAGAAGATATTCTTTGAAGAATATAAAGGGAATGTATTATAGTTGATTAGGTTTAATCTATGCATGGATTCCACTGCTGTGTCTGCGATGCCAAGTCTACATTTCGTTGCCAACGAGATTCAATGAAGATGGACTTTTCCAAGTAGCAGCGCAGCCACTAACTTTGCTTCTGTGATTGACAGTTTAATTGAAATATTTCGGTTGTTCGACAATAAATCTGGAAACTTGCTTGAGACTTAAATAAAAGTAGAGCGTGCGAACACACAGACGCACAGATACTCCCAGTTACTGTTGCAATAACAAATACACTCATACATGAGTTGACTATTATCCATTTATATACACACATGCTACAATGTCACACAGATATGCAACACCTTCTTCCATCAGACGCATGCATATACAACCTAGGATAAATTCTGAAGTGTGTTGCAAATGTATCCCCTTCCATTGGACGGATAAAATATCTTACGTTTATACACACATGTAAATATACACGCGTTTAAACACCAATATACATATACATACAGGCATACATAAATGCATACATAAATACATAGAAAAATACATATCAACTTATATAGACACAGACACACACATACACTCGGAAGCATATGAAGATTCCTGATTGTGTGAAAAAATATCTACACTTAAAACTACGCACCTATTTACACCGATTTGAACAAAGGCAGCGCACCGTGTGAGACACTTGACACATGCACATAGAGACACACTCCATCACACGTACGCAAACACACACACACACATGGTGTGTGTGTGTTTGTATGTGTGTGTGTAGATATTTATAGTATATAGTCGTGAAAAAGTGTATCTTGATGGAATTGTAGAAGCGTCATAGTACTACATCTGTACGTTCACGGGTGCACATAAACGAGTGTATATATATAATTATATATATGTGTGTGTGTGTGTGTGTGTGTGTGTGTGTGTGTGTGTGTGTGTATGTGTGTGTGTGTGTGCAAGTTTCTTTTATCTTTAATACGTTTCAGTCATTAGACTGCAGTAATTGTAAATCATCTCCTTAATAGTTTCTAGATTCTCTACGTATTTATACAAATAAGACTACATGCCAAGATGTATGCATATGCAATACATGAATATATGTGGTTATATAGATGCCATTGAGCGAGTGGATCTGCAGATTTCGACTTATACAAATGCAGACATCTTCTTGCGTATCAATATGCGTTTACATTCAGTTATCACTTGAATAACTAGTGAATGTTTTAAACCTTTAGACATTAGTTTTAATGTCTGATAGTTGCAATATCCTAGGCGGCGAGTTCGCAGAATCGTTAGCACGCCGGCTGAAATGATTAGCGGTATGTCGTCTACCGAGGTGGACTTTGTCTTTAATCCTTTCGAGGTGGATTAAATACGTAACAATTACGCTTTTGGGTACGTGTAATCGACATCATTCCTTTGCCTGTCCTTATTTTCCCCCCTCTGTGTTTAGCTCACCCGGGTAATAAAGAAATAAATATTTGCAACATCGTAATTTGCCTTGTTTTTTCTTCTTTTTGAAGCAAAGATTCCTAAGATTGGTACCGATGCAGTTAATTATGTATTCATGCGTATTAACAATCAAAATTCCCTAGTTTTGTTGGAGTAACTTTTACGCTTCATAACTTCCGCAAGGATGCTTGCTAATATCTTCTGTGCCACTACTTTCTCCATTTCTGCATATTTTTTCTCTGCCACTTGTAAAGACGCATTGTTACCTTGCTGATATGCAGATAATTTCTCGCCGGGTATTATTCTCAATAATCAATTACGGATTACCTCCTGAAAAGTTGGGTGCAAACGTGATCATTGCTATTTAACTCAAGATCAAAGGCTAAATTCGAAGCTGAGAAGTTACGTGATGTAAAGGAGAGGGGTGTTGTTCAACGATGTTTGATTCAAAGTTAAGCATCTGCCAGTTTTAATTTTGAACAATAAGAGACGATATTCATTCCACCCCAAACTTCCTTGCTGTATGTTTGTGATCTTATTGTCACAGTGATCCACGTCGAATAGTTTCAGACAGGATGTATACATTTAACACGTGAAATTTGTGCATGCAATTAGCCTGTACTTGTTAAGATACGAGTAGTTTTGTTTGCGACATTAGTTGTTCATCTGCTGGCGCCAACAGACACGATATGTTTGTCGAGAACTTGTTGGTTAACATTGATAAAATCCCTCCGATATAAGGTCAGCTGTTAGAACTAGTATCTCACAATCAAATCTTTTAATTTACTTTTGAACCATTGATGCTGAATACTTTTGGTTCAATAGAGGAACAATCCTCCTTTCAGTTCAATTTAGCTCTCTTTCTCTCTTTTATCCTTTTTTTTAAAATTATTCTCTCCTCCCCATATTTTGCAACATGAATTAACTTCTGCCTTCTTCTTTGACACTAATTCATTGTTTGGCCATATTTTTGTGGACGAGAGACCGATTTGAAACAAATTCCTTGTTAATTATTTTTCTGTCACCTCCCGTCTTTCTATGATATTTTTTTTTTTTTATCCCGGAGTTAACCCCCGTTTGGGAGCGATATATTTTTTACTCAAGAGTTTTCTTTTTTTATATTCTAGCTAACGCTCTTTGACTTATTTTGTATAGTTATTTGCTTTTTAGATAAGCAACACCGTCTAACAGGTGGTATTCTGTAAATAAAAGTTCGTGATTTTCATTTTCCAAAATTCTGCACCTTTTATTTTTATTGCGCTGGTTTTCTCTTCTTCAGCATCTGTAACTTACTACATCGTGATTGTTTAGACAGCGTGTAATTATGAGGTAATCTGTTAAAAACGGAGTTAAAATTACAGATCTATAAATATGCATCAGAGGTAAATTTAAGCACCTCTAGAATCACGCCATTTGATTTGATTTTAGCATTTTCCCTTGCTAGTGTTACTGAATCCTCTGAGAGTATGTTATCTTTCAGTGTACGCTAGAGATAGCTGAGTAACAATAGGGGAGGGGGTTAAATTTAATTGCAAGTTCATAAGCGGAGATAGAAAACTGATTTGTTGTGGGAGCCGTGTCTATTTTCGAAAATGTCCACGTGGTAGTATTTCTGCAGTGTTTACAATTCCAAGAATGATAACATGTGCAAAATTCCCCAGAATATAATTGCGATAATCTTGTTATTTACGCTCACCAAATGTCATTTTGTTAATGTAATTGTTTTGCGTTAAATAATTTAATTCGGTGTTTGTTCGTGCCACTTGCTTTCATGCCATTCATATAAAAAAATAGATGGATATTCGTTGGCCATTTCATGGCAAAAGAAATTGATTGTTAGTTTTTTATCTTCAACATTAATGTATTTTATTTCTTCAATTCCTTCCAATATATATATATATATATATATATATATATATATATATATATATATATATATATATATATATATATATATATATATATATATATATATATAGAGAGAGAGAGAGAGAGAGAGAGAGAGAGAGAGAAGAAATTGTATGCCTACTCTACACAACATATATAGGAAATGGAATGTTTATTGCATAAATCTAGCTCACATGGCCTCCAAAGAATTCTTTCCGACCATCGCCTGACTGTGCGATGAAAGTAGTTACTCAAAGTCCGAGTAACCATTAAGCATATGTTTAAATACGTAAAAAAAAAATCGTATTACATACATTCATGCCTACTTTTTTTTTTTTTTTTTTTTGCCTGTTGCAGTTGATATCAGGTTAGCGAATAAGGGTGATTATCTTTAGATTTATGAAAATAGTAGTGACAAATCTCTTAACAGAACCGTACGAAAAGAGGGATGCCTGAGATAATGCTAAGTTTCAATGCACTCTGCATTTAGAAAGTTTGACAGAACCTGCGGATTGAACCAACTAGAAAAGCAAAGCAACACAACATGAGGATCTGAAAACGCCAGTCACAGCCAAAATGCTATCCTATTCAAACCAGTGTGTTAATGGTTTTATACAGACATAATGTATTTGCGCGTTTTTGTGTGAATGCAATGATTGTCAGTGGTCGGATAAATACATATACATATATACGTTTACATATGTATGTTTGTGTATGCGTATATCGTTATCTCTCTTTATATTTAATGAAGATAAAGCATTTTATAAATCCAAATCTTACAAATTAGATATATTACGTATAACATGCTTGCATCTACATCACACTCGGATTTTTCAAGTAACATTATATCTCAAATATTCCTTCCATTTCATATGTATACAATCATACGGACATATATACGTTGTTACGATCAGACAAATTATAATGTAAGAAAAAGGGGTAAACTTCTGATCGCAACAACAAAATGTTCAAACAGGGAAGTAAATGTTCATATATGGAGATTTTGTCCAGTCTCAATTGTTTCAAGGTAGGTGGTGAACGGTCCCACCCGTATGCAGCTCTGTCTCTCGTTGTTTCTATCAGCGCCAAGCTCCAGCTATCTTCCCCACTCCCCTTTTTAACAGGAAGTACGAGATTACCTGCCTTGCTCGTTAACAGGAAGAGAAAGAGGTTACCTGTCTCGTACTACGCTAACTTCCTGTATATATATTTGGTTATTCATACAAACGTTATTTGACTGCTGCCAAACAATCATTGACAAAAGTTTATCTCACCACCTTCGGAAAATATAGGGTAAGTTCTCACCTTTCTTTATATTATAAGTATACATAACAATATATAAGTATATATATATATATATATATATATATATGTGTGTGTGTGTGTGTGTGTGTGTGTGTGTGTGTGTGTGTGTGTGTGTGTGTGTATGTGTGTGTGTGTGTGTTTATATATATATATATATATATATATATATATATATATATATATATATATATATATATATATATATATATATAGAGAGAGAGAGAGAGAGAGAGAGAGAGAGAGAGAGAGAGAGATCTTGTTCATGGGAGTGAAGTCATTTCGCTGAATAACAAACACATACTGAGAATTGTGTTTTTACAAACCCACACTATCAAGCATAGCTTTTTTGGAAACGACCGGCTCGGATTTTATTTTTTCTATTTTGCGTGTATAAATTTTTTTACATTGTTAAATATGGTACATTTTTGACAGTTCTATCCCGCCTACTCAGTATTTTCATATTTTTCTCTCCCAATTTTACTAAAATTTTTACTTTATGCAATATTTTTTCTCTGTTTCTTTTCTGCTTTTTATAATTCTGAAAACTTCACAGCTGTATCTATTGAAATTTCTGAAACTGAAGTTTTTCAGCTTCATTAAATTTGTATATTGCTCTAGTTTCTCTCTATAGTTCTTTGAGGCGATTGTTCTTTGTATCTTAGTAACTAACTTTGTTAATATTCCTTCGCTCTCTTCTTTAAAGCACTTTAATGCAACACAGACACATAAACTGCAATGTGCAGAATAACCGCATCAATCTTCCTACAGAAAAAAGTTCAGCCTCATTAATAAAATTCTGCATGAAATACTTCAATATTAAAACGCATATTTCAATATACGTCTAAGAGGTAGAGCAATTTATTTTATGAAACACAAAACAGATAAAACTGAATACACAATTCTGGTTTAAAAAATATGCCCTACACAAAAATGTTGGTTTCAACTATTTGAGATTTTGCCCGATGATAAAGAACATCAAGTTTAGGCTGACAGGAAATTATTTCCAGAAAGAGCTGAAATGAAAAGTAAAATAAGACGTAGAATATGCTTACTAATAATTTTATAACATCAGACA
>NC_142933.1:5437554-5462554 GCF_046866305.1 Octopus bimaculoides | reverse complement strand
TAGCCCTATTTCTGGTTCGAATTTTGACATTCAGCTGTACTTAACTGTATTTCTCACGCGTTGAACTAGTGTTTAATGGACTAAATATTTCAGAGATATCTCTTTTTGTTATTTTTAATTCTTATTTTTTATATATTGTTTGTTTGAATCATAAGACTACGACCATGCTGGGGCATTACCATATAAAATTTCAGTCGAACGAATCGACCCCAGCACCGACACCAGTCGCTCAGAGGTGGTGAAGGACAAACGCCGACTCAAAGACACACACACACTCAGACATAGACAAACATGTGTATACATACAAATACACATACATACGTGTGTGTGTGTGTGTGTGTGTGTGTGTGTGTGTGTGTGTGTGTGTGTGTGTGTGTGTGATATTAATAATATAAGGGTAAAATTAATTAATTATTCAATAGTTAATTAATAATGTTAGTAAGTAGATCGGTATTTTAAAATAAACATTTTAGGTAAAATTACATAAATATTCTATATTTATAAACACAATTATAATTAGGAGTCAGCTAATTGCTTCACCACATACCGAATTTAGAAATAGGAGTTAAAAATTCCTTTTCTATTACCGTAAGAATCTTACGTTAATACAAAAGGATTTTTTATCTCGTATTTCAAAATTCGGTATGTGGTGAAGCAATTAGCTGACCTCTAATTATAATTGTGTTTTTAATTATAGAATATATATATATATATATATATATATATATATATATATATATATATATGGGAAAATTTACGAAAAAAACAACAGACGAGGACAGGTGGTGTAAACAACAAAGGGATGTATTAGTTTAACGCTCGGGAATAGAGAAAGCCTTTATATATAAAGAGAGAGAGAGAGAGAGAGAGATACAAGAAGGGATTATTTTACTTTCCGTCTACCAAATCCACTCCCATGCATTTTGTCGGCCCGACGCTTTAATAGAATACACACACCCTGTTTGCCACGTTGTGGGACAGTACCTAGATTCTTGAGGTTGTGGAGCAAAGTCTGCAACTTGCCTGCGTTTATGCCGCTTACAAGATAGCCATTCTTGTGTAGAATCACCGTTAGAAAAGTCTATGGTTTTATATCGTGGTTTTAAATTTCTGTTGTAGAGTTACTTGATTTCCGTCTTTTATGCAAGATCATAAATTGATTTTTAACCATTTCACTTTATTTTTCATAGATCGTATAT
The DNA here is from genome assembly GCF_046866305.1 of Octopus bimaculoides. NCBI lineage: Eukaryota > Metazoa > Mollusca > Cephalopoda > Octopoda > Octopodidae > Octopus > Octopus bimaculoides. The sequence continues at coordinate 5,461,355 of NC_142933.1, read as the reverse complement.
AATAGGTAAGAAGAGGTAAAAAAAATGCCGTAGGTGGAATACAGATAAGTGTTCAAAACATTTCAAGTACCTTATCAGCAACGTCGAACGAAAGGATACCGAATCAGTACGAAAAAGTGTTAGCTATAGGTATTCTATCGGTTGAGGTATTAGAGACATTCGACATCAAGCAGGTTTCTTCACAATTTCTGTCATCCTACTTTCACTGACGAGCTTAATTAACCCAAGTGACTGGAAAAGTAACTTCACTAAGATGTCTTACAATAGTATCGAATCAGTCATCAGAGAACTGCGAACCGGGCTTCTTACTCATTCAATGATATTGCGTCCATAACTATCCTATTTACATTATATAGCAATAAATAATATACTTCATTATTTTCATATTAACTACCATAATTTTTGTTCTCTTCTACAAGATCGGTCATTCGGACAGGCACATCTTGGTCTCGTAAATAGTGCTATACTATAATAATATTTGCTATAAATAAATCTCTGCGCAATTTTGAATGATTTTTCATTTTAAAGTTGAAAATATATTTTATAATTGGAAAAATAAAAGACATTCTAATCCCTAATGACTAGCGAAACATTTTAGTAATTCAATATCTGTTTGTATTATGTATGTGTTCCCAAATAGGTCATATTAAAAATGTTTTACAGTACTGTACATGGATTTATAAAGATTGTCTTCACAATTGGTTTTTATCCCTTATTCCACAGAGATCTTTACCCATTAATATGTGTTTCTCTATAGTCAAGTTAAAAGCTTTCATCCAGCAATTCCTTTATCAGTAGATTCCATATTTGTATTTTTAATATTGATCTTCCTTTTCTTTGTTTTCTTTTCGTTATATTCTGTCGTCTGTTTCCATTTACTTTTCGATAACAGATTGAAAGTCTTAAAACCAAATCTACTTCACATCTGGTATTAGATTCTACTGAAAATGAATTTAAAAATAAAAATGTGAATCAATAGTTGTTTTAGATAATGTTTTAAATATTTCCTTTGATACAAAATTCCATTATTATTATTCATATTTTTATTGGTGTTATTGCCGTTCTTGTTGTTGTTATTATTATTAATTATGCTTTTATTATTGATACGGTTTTTCATGTTGTTCTTGTTAGAATTAAGAAATCCAAGAAGGAGAAATGCTTTTGATGATTTTCAATTTAAAACTATTCGTAAAACAAGCTGTAAAAGGATTTATTGATAAATAAACATATGTGTAAAATGTCCGCTTATAAATTAAAAAGAAAAGACATTATTTACCTTACACATATACATACAAACACGCACACACTGATACACATACATACACACACGCACAGAGGCACACATAGACACACACCAACGCGCACGCTTGTGTGCACACAGACACGTACACACACAGACACATACATATATATATATGTATGCGTGTATATGTGCGAGTGTGTATCTATAAAGTGTATAGGATTCATTTTTATTGGGATGTTGCTAACAGTAGATAAATAAGTAAATAAATAAATAAATCTATATTTAACACACTTTCATAAAATTTATTTTGTACTCTTTTCTAGAAATTTCCCATATTTTTCGTACGTCAGCGACACAAATATTGATATTTTATGGAAGGTTAATATGTGTATTACATTGTTTTTGCAAATATATTTATATTTAACGCATTAGTCACATCCTACAGTTTTTGCATCCGAAAAATTCCTTCCGAAGGCAGACATCGATAAACAAATGTTCATGTGGATGTCAAACTGTTGTTCAAACAAGTAAAAGCATTTAGTTAAAACAAATCAGTCATGAGTGGAAAAATATTGAGAATAATCAATAGATAAGCTTTCAAACTTTAATCCTCCATTATCTCAACCAGATTTATCATATAAAACTTATCAGTCACTAGCAATACAAGTAAACAAAAGAAAAATTGTTTTGGCTTCCGACTGGTCGCAGTCCTTTAAATTATATACTATCACAAACAAGACGAATGCAATCACCTTTATCTTCTTGTGAAGACTATTTAGACATTATATGACATTACGTGTGTAAGATGTATAAATTATCATATTGAAAGAGATATACTTTTGAAGCCAATCTTCAAAACATTACTTATGTTTAAGACAGTATATATCTTCAAGGGTTTATCGGATTTTAAAGAGATTTTCTATTCACAGAAGCAAAAACTTTTAAATGTTTTCTTATTTTCTATTCATTTTTTCACACATCTTATTGAGATATTAGATTTCAGTTTCAATCTGTTGTGGTTTCTTGCTTTTTATTTTTGTATGGACATTTAAATTAATTTTCAAACTGGAAAACATCAACGATGCACCTTTCGTTATTGAAGATTTGTCTCTGTATGGAACGTGCGCAAACGGTCATTGTGCATTTTTAGCGAAAGTCAGACTAATTTCAAGCGAAGTAAAAGTAAAAATGAAACAGCTGGGGAGCAAAGTAAGTCTTGATATCCGACACACTATAGTGTTTACAATGCCCATATATGGCATTTCACAAGAGTTATTCTTTTGAAAGCTTTCAGTTAGTCTTTGAAACGTAGAATCGTTGCGAATCTAGATTTAATGGCATAAAACGTGCTGTTAGATCGAGGGTTGGTTTATATTGTATCATAAACGAAAAACATTAGTCTCCATAATTATTTACAGCAAAAGAGCAAATTAATATTCACAGTGTTTCTGACAGAGATAGTCATAAGTAAATAACCATGAGTCGTTGTTATTCTTAGTGTGTGATAGGGCTGTTTGTCGCCACATATTTCCTTCTTGATTACGTCGACGATCAGTCATTTCAGTTGTGATTTAATTGTACTTCTCTTCACAAATATATTTATATTGCACCCTGTTCTTATTCACATCAGTAAAATAGTTTACTGCATTTTACCTAATTTACTAATAGCTGGTTAACATTTTGAATAGACTTCGTGCTGAAAATCGTTTTGTATGGTACTCTTTTATGTGAATAGTACTTAGGGTAACGGTGTCCCATATCGAACAAACCTTTTATTAAATTCATTCCAGTTATTAGTATTTTTCTTGGGTGTTGTGTATCGTATATAGAAGGATATATGATCCGACGGTTTTCGTTTCCAGCACTATTTGTTGACGTCTAAGGAAAATTCGTTTCTATTTGTTCTAAGAGACTGGGTAACCCCGGTGTATCATTGTCGCTGTACGATTAGCCTGTGTAACAAAATTTTTATTGTTTTTGTATTTGGTCAGTAAGTGATTCTTCCAAAATTTCTCTATCTAGATTTCGAAGGAAATGTTCAATATCCCCTTCAAGCTTTGCTTCTGTGATCGATTATTGAAAATGACCTATTTATCATTACATTCTGCGCTGATTTGCTGAAGCAGAAATATCGTTATACCAAATATTCTGCTCAATACTACATATTTGCTTGTCAACTGCTTGATCATAACCAGTTGAGCATATTCCTCGGTGACTGTCAGTATGTACATCTCTGATCATGAGCAGAAGTGGTGCGGAAGGTATCATAACCATGTGTTGAGAGGGATTCTTTCGAGTTTCGATAAATGTAGCACAAGCAAACTCTGAAGGAAATATAAACCATTTTTCATATATTCAAGGGGTAAGCAAATAGGAAGTAACCATTGCTACCCACAGCGTTTTGTGTGTAGTCAACGTTCTACACTATCAAAGCAATCGTACAGCAACTGAAGAGAAATGCAGCTATATTTTTAAATTCCTAGATCAGTGGTTTATACATTTTTAACCGGAATCACACGTAATATTATTATTTTTGTCTTCACCGGATGTGTATCTTAGAAATGTCTAACTCAATTTGCTGTTATTCGTTAATTAATATGTTCCCATCAAATGCTTTGATTACACTTTTCTTTGTCTGTTAATTATTATGACATCTATTCTGTAAATCGGCCAGCAGAACAGTTCCAGACAAGATTATAATTTAGTGGTGTGGGAGGATATATTCCTGAAACGAAATGTTAATAACTGCCCTTGGTGATGGTATTTGATAATTGGTACAATTCTGAAAACACACACACACACACACATACACACACACACACACACACATACACACACACACACACACACACACACACACACACACACACACACACACACACACACACACACACACAGAAACAGTTATTTAATTATGCGATAGTAGTAATCGAGAAAATCTTTGAGGAAAACATTCAAGTCATGCGCATCCTGTCTTTATTCAGGCCGTGTACTTTCTCTACATTTCTCGCAGATCAAGTGATTGCTTACTCACTCTTTCCTTGGGGTACTTAACGTAGGTAGAAACGAAATGAACTTCATACATAAAATGTGTGCAGCAATACAAATACTATTTATGATTTTCACAAGCCGTTAGCGATAGAAATCAGCAGATAGCTGGATGATGCAATTGAAAAACGTTAAAAATGTGGTAAATTAGTTTCAACTAAGAAAAAGCATTCAAACGCAGTTAATTTCATAGTATTTTATATCTAGCCTTGGGATATATCCATGGATAAAATATATTGTTATATATATACAGACACATAAGTAAGTCGTTTAAATTTGTTGGAATTTGGCATTGAGGGATTGGTTGTATTGAGTAAGCTTCAGCAGCGGTAATAAGAAGAAATATTTGAAGCTATTCAGACATCCACTAATTGCTTGATCCAACTGAAAGAAGTTATATCCACATTTATTTCATATTATACACAAATATCTTAAAACAAGTTAGATCGACTCATTGGATATTGTAGTTCCCTGAATAAAAGCAACTAAAGCTAGGTTGACCATGAATGAGGTACTTTTATCCCTTTTTGCTCTCATAGATTTGCTCCATCAGGGCCGAATTGATAAACCACACAAACAATATTTGTTTCTTTATTGCCCACAGAGGGGCTAAACATAGAGAGGACAAACAAGGACACACAAACGGACTAAATCGTAACTGGTACTTATTTAATCGACCTCGAAAGGATGAAAGAGAAAGTCGGCCTCGGCGTAATTTGAACTCAGAACGCAACGGCAGACGAACTACTGCTAAGCGTTTAGCTCGGTGTGCTAACGATTCTACCAGCTCGCCGCCTAACAAAATATTTTCCCCTTCGGCTGGCAATCAGATGGTAGTTCGACGTGAATTCGCCTAGTTCTATGCCCTACATTGAAGTTAATAACAATTTACAGATTAGTATTTTAAGATTAGCGAAGAAGATGCTTCACAAACTACCATAACCACACTCTGCAAAGCGTTCAGTATCATTTAGCCTTTGTTGGTAGAATTTGCTTTACTCGACATGCTTTGCTTGTTGTTTGGTGAGGCGTAATTTTTTATCGGTACTTAGGTAAAATGTATCCTGATACTTAGACAACACAACCTATCTAATATAAAAAAAAAAGCTCCATAATATAATCACTGCGCCAAAGGTCGAAGTGGTTCTTGAAATTGGGTCATGTAATTCGTAATGCCCTCTTCAAGAAATATCGTGTAAATTGGCGCGTAGAAGCCACACAACTTTCGTGAAAACTCGTGGCATTTGTTAATCATGATTGGTCAAATACACAATATCAGGAAAATAAAGAAAGAAAGACTTCAGTAGAATACATGTCAGGGAATGTTTGCCAAATGGCTAAACAAGAACAGGCATTTGACTGAAATCAACTGCTGAATTTCAAATACAAAAACAATGACCAAAAACAACATGAGGCATAACCACAAGAGAAATGTTAACATTACGAAGAATGTATGAACAGAAATATAAATCAAGGCGTCCACCAATTGGAGATACACCCCACCCCAAAAAAAAAGGATACCATTCAGAAATATACTTTTACTCGGAAAGAAGTTGAGAAGCGAACAAACGATTAATACAATCACAAACTTTGGCCTTATAACAACATTTGAAACAAATATAGTCACATTCATGATTATAAACTAAGTGGTTGTCCTGGTGTTGCTTCTGTTATTGTGCCTCTTGTTTAGTGCACACTTTGGCGGTGAGTTTTTCATTTATAAGAAAAGACATCACAACATTGCCTATCTCATATTTTAGTAAAACTGTTTCTAGAAAGAACTTTATATGTATGCATCGTATGCGTGCGCGTGTATGTGCGTGGAAAGGGATAACAGATAAGAGGCTTTAAGATATCATAAGATATACATTATACATAAATATATGTGAGCGTTTGAGTAATATACATATATGCACACACGTACGTACATGCGAGTGTGATGAGAAAATAATATATATATGTGCGTATCTGTATGTGTGTGAGAGTATGTATATGCATATACAGGCAATTAAACATACAGATTCATGTTTATGTGGGTGTATGTATGTTTCTCTCCACTGTAGTATTTGTAAAATGGTGTATGTTATGTATTTGCAAACGCATTACTGGGTTTGTGTGTACGGTGTATCTGTATCTGCTTTATGTGTGTATATATGAGCGTCCAGGTCTTTGTGTTTTACCAACAAACTTAAACATAACATTGAATGTATCCAATTGCTGCTAGAGTTAAGAAAGTAATAGCCCAATTTCAGAAACATCAATTTCCGTTTAGGGCAGATTGATTTCCGCTCAATGAAAGCTTTCCCAATTTTAACACATTGGATATTAAGCGGTCAATCTGCTATGTTTCGCCATTACTTTTCTCTCATTACATTCCTAAGGTTTAAAATGTCTTTATTTAGAGTTGTATTACAAGTTTCACTTTAGCCTAACATACGTTCTTTTACAAGTCTATTCTATCTTTCATTTTGTGTATTTATACGAGTATGTATGAATACCTATACAAATCACATTTCGGTTTAGATTCCGATGTATTGGTATTTCGTAGCCTGTATGTGAAATTTTATGGTTCCCTTGGGCTAAATACTGAAGTTTTCCAATTTGACACAAATCAACTGGAAATTAATTATTATAGAACGAATCAAGTAGTAAAAGAGTGGCGATCACAATGTTTAATGATTTGTTTTTATCGTTAAAATGGTTCCGAATAATTTAGCTTAGTTGATTGATCGTTTACAATTGGTTACGAGCCGGTCGTTATTGATAATTGTAGATTTCTGTGGTAATATCGATTCAGGACTATTGCAAATGCGTTCACATCCCAATAGAAATTGGATGATTCTACTTCCAACCGCCCCTGCGAGATAACCATTCGCGATAGAGTCATACACTCAATCTCGTGACTTACAAAAATGGCACTGCATTTTTGTCAGGTAATTTACATTACTTCCAATGATTCAGTAACAGAAAAATGGCAAGGCCTATATTATTTACAGGTGAAAAATATAGGACGAATGTGTGTGCTACATCATGAAGCACTACTTTACAATATCAATTTATCGTATTACTTTTGCGAGGGTCTGCAACATATTGATTCTGCTGAATCACACAAACATAAGATACTGGTGTTAATCCGAGAAATGAATTTCCAATCCGCCCATAGCGGACGGGAGGTTATTGTGAAAGCCATACTTAAATGTTATGAGGTCATCGTTACCTGGTGCTCTTGGGTTAATATTTCACTAATTATGATCCTCTGCAGAAATGAGTAAAGTTCCTAACATGTGAAATAAAGTAGAGAAATATCACTTGAATCCTAATATATATTTTCCCCCTAAGATAGCGTGCAAACCAATTTTATATTAGTTTGGCCGTCTTTGTCGTTCTTACAACTATTAACATATCGTTGTCTTTAGAAAACAGCGATTTGTAAGGATGTTGATAATGAACATATGTGTAAAAATGCTCTGATGACCCAGGCCGTTTTTGCAGTTATATACTAAGTTTAACTTTGATCCACCACGCACGCAGTCAGAAATATCTGAGCTTGAACCAACTTATTTTTTTTAATGTTATCTATACTTACAATACAAATGGACCGCTTGTTCAAGACCATAGGGTGTGATTTGAAAGATGTTTCATTGCTATTTCTATGGAGGTGCAACTATGTTATTTCTACGTAGACGTGCAAGTATCAAGGGATACATATATGGCTCAAATAACATTAGCTGTATCTCAGCATCCAACAAATGTAAAACAAGACAATATTCATTGTTTATTTGTTTATTTCACATATCACATAACAAACTAACCCATTTTACAGTTGATCCTTAGTACTTCTAATATATATTGAGAATATAAATTTGGGGATGCACAGCCCCGTTTCCTCCTCTGTTCTTTTGTCCAATATTGTGTAGCAATATCCGCCCAATCATTGATATCAACTCATTGTGGCTAATTTATAATTATTCACCTTATTGGTGTTAACTCTCGTCATAAACCTCTAAATAAAATTTCATAATTTATCGCAATAGGGTGTACAGGATGGTAGTGTTAAATACTGGCTAACGTCGTGAGTGAACTAAAAAGGATAATTCATGTGAATTTACAACTTTAATCAGCAGACGAGTAATTAGACTTAATGAGAGGCTAATGATCTCTCTAAAGGGAGAGCATACTATTCTCAATAAATTAAGATTTGCAATAAGACGTAAGTAGAATAATCTACTGGGGGATATACCGACTATAAATAATATCATAAATGCATATGATGTTGATTTGAAGCAAAGATGCGAACAGCAAGTGGAATTCGCTGTGGGGTGAGCAGAGAAGTTTTTTTACAGGAGACTTCTCGTCAAGCAAGTGTTTAGACCAGTTAGTCTTTGGCAGTCTACGGAAACCGGGCTCACTTGGATTATAATTCTAAGTTGGTCTCATGATACTTTCGCACATCAATTTACACGTGGGTCCCGGGAACGTACCATTTATCTAAAGGTGATCGTTTATTCATAAACTGAATTGTGTACAGTTTGGCACGAAGACCACTGAAAGAACCTGCACTTTCGTTCTATTTCAATCTAGCTTTTCCTATTACTGTTCATTGTTTAGTAGATTACAGACTTTAATTTCATCTCCATTAATCTATAGCCATATTGAACTCCTCTCATATATATCTGACATCCTTTCATTTTTGCTGCTATTTTGTGGCATTTGATTCAGTATTGACTTACAACACACACACACACACACACACACACACACACACACACACATATATATATATCAATTTAATACTCAACCGAAACAGTTACAATGTGTTTCATAATTTTATGACACTTTAATTTGACATATTAAAAAATACTCAGTGTATCCAGACCTTTCTTCGAAGATAATCACTGGTGATCAAAGCTGGTGCTACGGAATTTGCAGATGTGGAAGAGGTAAAGAAGGAAACAACAGAGGCGTTAGAAAGGCATCACTTCGCAAGAATTCCAACACTGCTTCGAATAGTGGAGAACGCGCCTTGACCGATATATATATATAGGGCAGCAGATTTGAACTCCCTCTTTCACTAAAATAAGTCATTGAAAGGATGATTATACAGACGGTGCCCCAGCATGACCACAGCTTTAGGGCTGGAAGTTATAAAATAATACTTCTGGATTTAAACGGATGACGTTTTATCACCTTGTTTACATTTCATTGTTCCAACATTACTTCGTTACATTCCTAAGCTTAGACACTCCCATGGGAGGGTTATGTTGAATGCAACTGGATATCGACTGGGCATGGACTTCAGTTAGAATTTCAGTGATAGCGTTAATCTCTCAGACCACAACTTGTTAAACAGTTAATAATAAAAGACATGATTACTCAAGAGAAATCTCTTTGAACATTCATTATTTGCAATAGCTCAAGCACAGAAATCCACAGGCTTCGGAGAAGCAGGCATTAATGTTTAGGTTAACGAATCTGATGTCTAAGGAGCAATCAATAGTTGTAACGAAACTAGACAATTACAGCTAAGAATCTAATGTTCAATTCAATTGACTTGAAGAAATCAACATATAATTTAATGCTGACACTCTTCAAGCAAAATGCTATTAGTATTCAATGTTAATTACATAATTACAACTTTCGTGCTTTTATAATAATAGTAGCCAAAAGCGTAAAGACAGCCACCAGAATGTCATTCCAGGGCTTCCGTAATTGTGGCCGAAAGAAAGGAAAATGTCTCCAGATGTGACACCGGGACTACATAATTACGAAGTACAAGACTTCTCTCCGCTAAAGGCACCCAAGAACCAAGTGTTGGTCCTAGATTAGCTGTCGGATTAGCTCTATCATCCTATCCATTAATATGGAAAATACATCTGACGGAATTCTCATACGAAGGGTCAAACCGATTTCCTATGCAAGAATTAAGTGGAGATTTGGCTATAGTAGAATTTCATTAACCAAGTCCTCACATACAATCTGATCTGTCGAGCAATTTAAAATAACACCTGATTGGCGATGAGAACTGACTTTTGAAGGCGCATGGAACCAAAGACTATCAATGTGGATGTCTTAACAGGACTATACCTGTGCTCTGTCATTAAGAATAACTGAAGTCCCATAGTTAAGAAGTCTGTTAAACGTAAACAATAAAGATATAACAATTGTAGCGGTTTGCATGAGGTTTCTGCATGAAAACGAACGACTGATCATTATGTATTTCAGATCGATGCATTTCAAAATTATTATTCTTTAATGAATCCAATTTTAGTTGATGAACGGTCAACCAGATCAAAGTGACTCAAGCTACAATTAATTGTGTTAAAGCTAGAGTCATCCGGGACTTCTTTTTCTGCTAACTTGTATACACGTTCGCATAATTCAATTTGCATTTTTATTTCAAGATATAAAACTTTTCGTTGAAGGTGTTTTGGCGGATATGTCACAAATACCATGTAACCTCAGAACATAATTTCTTCTTTATCATAAATTATTCTAAAGCTAAATTACCTAAACGACAGAGGTTGATTTATATTTCATTTGCAATTGGTCCTATAGAACCTCAGCGAAAGGGGCAGCAAGTTTACTCTCTGGAAACGTTGTGCAATGCATTATAAATATACAATAAACGCTACATAATGCTGGAAAAATTATTAAATTCTTAGATTGGCACAAAGACAAATATTTCGGAATTAATTCAGCCAATCACTCAAAATGAAATTGACGCAGTATATTTTTCACTCCTAAATATTAAATACAATTTTGATTTCAATGAAATTTTAATTCTGAATGTAGTGAGGCGTAAAGATATTTTGTTATGATATCCGACACGTTAGTGAATTTGCTAATTCGTATACCAGTAAATCAAATTTATACACAAGTAAAGTGAAATATCAACTAAATGATATTTTATGCAATAGGATTTTTAAAAAAATTCTTTTTTACACTGGAATCTGAAGTGGATAAATTCATAAATATTAGTATATAGAATATTGGGTTAAAAGAAAAACTTGAATGTAAAACGAATTATTGAATTTTCAGTGTAAAAAAAGATAGTGACTACAGCAATCTGTAAGTTTAAAATATTAAGGATTAAACCTAATTATTTTAACTTAAAAAAAAAAAAAAAGAATCACTTAACAGAATATATGGATACTCGGTGTTAGGTTCCGAAAAAAAAAATTATTTTCTTAAACTGCTGTAAATCGACAGTCGAAGTAAATACCTGGTGACCAGATATCGATGGAAATCGCAGAATTGAATGTCTACGGAAACCGGATACAAGAAAATCGTCCGAGGAAAACATATTGTTCAACGAAGTGAACAGAGAAACAGTATGACAAATCTGCGTAACCGGAAGTTATAATTGAAATAACAGAAAACTATAAAATAAAAAGCTTTAGCGAATTCAGAGAGAAATGACGCATAGTACAATAATAACAGCAATAAAATAACAGTGTTGAGAAGCAGGATATAACGAAAAAAGTTGACGAATAGAAACAATAACATTTTCTTCATAAACACGGAAAGTTACGTTAGAAAGAAGCCATTTTGACATACCAACGTGGAAATGGAAACGAAAGCCACACCTAGATACGCAAATGTGATCTGGAGCTTAAAATATAAATATGTGGTACTATTTCCGAAACTGTAACCGTCTTGCCCATGAACCGCCTTTATAATTCGAAAGATTATGAATCGAAGATTTTAAATGTTGATGGGTATACAAATTAAGATAAAATGGAGGTTTGTTTTATAGGTTCCGTCGTTCATTTTGTATGATATATTTTCATCTTTTTGTATTTCAAAAGTTTCTACAGTATTCTATTTCCAAAGTGAAAGAGGCTGAAATTTCAGGCGTGGGCTAAATTTTACTCACTTCAGATGAAGAAGCTCATTTAATTTCTTTAAATGACAGACATATAAGAGTTGGTGATTAATGGTAGATGGGAATATGTATGACAGGCACTATCGTATAACAGCAGGATAACATAATAAATAAGCAAGGAATATATGACATGAAGCTTTTAAACGCATGGTTTAACGCCATATTCAATGCCATATCAAATGTCATTCCTGGAGGAATAAAAGACTGTAATGAAAACATTTTAAGAATGGTAAGTATTCTAATGATTTCTAAAACGAGAATGAGTTCACATATAAAGGAGACGATTATGTTTAATTATAATAGTGGTTTCGCTGGAAAATCAGTCGTACATTATTGCACGTGGAAGCAGAATGCCAAAGCCGACTGAAGTGGATATGCAATTTTAAAGATGTTTATTCACTTGACCGGTTTCACTTTTTTAGAAAAAGGTTGTCAAAAGTACAATGTAAAGCTTTATATAAGCTTTGGTTGTCACATAAGTATTAAGAGTATTAAACTACATATATACACTCTTTGATAATAATAAGAATATGTTTAAAACAGTTTAAACGAGAGTATTCAACAGAAAGTGTTTGGTAGTATATATATATATATATACTCAGGAGATATATTTAAGAATTTACAAAAAATTGGAGAGAAACTGACCCGTCTTTTTAACATGCTTTCTCTTTTGTTTGTATCTAGGGAATGTTTGCTATTTTAAGGAACACACATACGTGTGGGGGGCTGGTTGGGGTGGGAGAAGGAAGAGCAATGTAGAATTAAAAGGGTTTTTTTTTGTTTTGGGGCTAGTCTGTCATGATTCAGTAGTTTTGGGGACTGGTCTAAGAAGTCAGAATGTCTATGTGCATGTCTCTATGTGTGTGTATGTGTGTGTGTGTGTGGGTGTGTATACATGTGTTTGTGTGTGTGAGAGCCGTTTTTCATTGGTCCCAGGGCTTATTGTGGCGTGTGTGTTTATTGTGGTCTTTGTGTGTTTTATATTTGTTAGGATGGTGTGTGTGTGTATATGTGTGCACGTATGTGTGTGTGTGTGATTAATATTTGTTAGTAATGTTCGTAGCCACTTCAACATGTCTGTCATTTCGAACGGACTTTACTATGATTATTTAACCACAAGAGGCCATATCCTCTAGCTGGTCGACAATGTAGAGCTGCATCCAAGATATTGCGAGCAGTGGAGCGAACCCTACCACTTTCTGGTGACGGGACCAGACTTGTTTCGGGAAATTTCTGCTTCTATTCAGTACTGGATACCTCATCTGACAGTCATAGCAGTAGATCGCTTCTACTCGCAATATATCTAGTTTTATGCTACATACTGTCGCTGATTTTCCAACAAACAAGAATGGTAGGTCTAAGATCACTATAAGAGATCAACGTTGTGATTGTACTAGCAAGTAATGTTCGTAGCCACTTGAACATAGCTGTCTGATCGAACGGACTTTACTGTTATTTCTTAACCCCGTCCAGATAGACATACATAAGAGGCTATGGATATTACTAATAGATATGTGTGTATGTATTTATATGTATCTGTATATATGTGTCTATGCATATATATATATATATATATATATGTATATCGACATCTATCTATTTATATATATATATATATATATATATATATATATATATATATATATATATATATATATATATATATATATCTGTGTGTTTGTGTGTGTGTGTGTGTGTTTGACAACCGATGGTGGTGTGTTTACGTCCCCGTAATTTAGCAGTTCGCAAAAGAGAACGATATAATAAGTATTAGACTTAAAAAGAGTAAGTCCTGGGGTCGATTTATTCGATTAAAGGCGGTGCTCCAGCATGGACACAGTCAATTGAATGAAACAAGTAAAAGATAGTAAAAGAATAAAGAGTATATATATATATGTGTGTTTATATTTTACATATAGGGGGTTGCCTTCAATAGAGAATAGGCCAAACTTTTCTGAAACAAAGCTATGCAATGACACAAGAGTTGAAGAAATTGACGGAAATGTCATAGAACCCACAATCATTTGTCTCTGAAAAGCAGGAGATGTTGATATTCCTCACCTTTAATATCGGCCAATATGCCCTTCGAGTTCAAACGACTTCACTTTCCAACACGTCTGTTTTTTTCGATGTTTTTCACATGCTGTATTATATTTTGGGGCTTACAGAGTGGGAAGCAAGAATAATCTTTTCCTTTTCGCCCCTACTTGTAGAACACAAAACATTGTCTATAAGGAAGCTTTAGCATGGGATCAGCAAATTAAATTTGTAGAATGAATAATAACTTTGAATTGATTTTCTCATCATCATACTATATTCATCTAAGAAAAGCTATTTGTATTCTTGTTTGTTGCAATACTTAAGTTCAATAAATTTCTATTTATGTTTTTGGTTTTCTCCGTTTTGAACTTCAAGGACAGACTGGAAGGTATTAAAACTAAATGAATTAAATCATGTTCGCTCTTTTCCACAGACACACGTTATTGCGGCCTCTATGACATTTCACGTTAATTTTTCCCTTAAATTTTATTTAGTTATCTTCCTTCGACCGGTTATTCTTTTTTTCTTTTTGTGGGTTGCGTGGTCTGTTCCATGTACAAAATTTTGGAAAAGGGATCGTAGCTCCCTTAGGGGGAAACCCGGAGACTCGAGATCAAATGCATTTTTCTTTCTTGGAAAATTTTACACAATAATTAACTTCTGGTATTTTTTTTTCTACATGGTCGAACCTTTTTCTCGACTCACAGGCGTTCATCTTTGTTATATAAATATTTGCGTGCGCGTGTCTGTGTGTGTCTGTATGTGTATATTTGTATATGTACGTTATATATACACATACATGCATGCATACATACATACATACATACATACACTCGCGCGCGTTCACACACACACACACACACACACACACACGCACACACACACACACACACACGTTAAATGATAAATATAATAGTGGCATGAGGTGACGAGATATTCGATACATTCTTCCGCAAAATACGTTCGCTGACAATATTGTGGTAACACGAAAATCTAACAAATCAACAGAAGACTCTGTTTCCTAGAAGATTTCATGTTAAATATCATTCTGGAACACCATTTAATTTAATCTAATATTATTCTATCACGAAGAATATTTCTCTTTTGATTTTTTTATATGATGTATTTTTATAGCTAATTATTTAATTTACTTTTTTTTACTTCAGTATATTGTCTTAAATATGTTTACTAACAGAAATTGTATTTCGTACATTAATGGCTAAGGGTCCTCACCTGCCAAATCGATATTTCAATACTGCAAGCTTTGACAGAAGAGGTGATAGCGTTTTGTAGACAAAGACATTTAATAATATAAGGTGACTGACCCTTAAATGTATATTGAGAAAATTGTACATTTTCGAAATGACTTTTGACATTCATATGTTTCTTCACGCCATTTAGATTCCTAGGTAAACGTATATCTCTGTCTCCCTCTCTCTGTACCTCTACCATTCTGTTTGCAATATATATATATATATATATATGTGTGTGTGTGTGTGTGTGTGTGTGTGTGTGTGTGTATGTGTGTGTGTGTGTGTGTGTGTGTGTGATTGTGTGTGTGATTGTGTGTGTGCATGTGAGTGTGTGTGTGAGTGTGTGAGTATAATTATATGTATATTGTATATATATATAATTCTGTGTATATGCATAATGCTGCTTATACATTATATATATATATATATATATATATATATATATATATATATATATATATATATATATATAAATGTATAATTATTTATAGATATGTATATGTATATATATATAGGCATATATATATATGCACATATATATATATGTATATATATATAGGCATATATATATAGGCATATATATATATGCATATATATATATACATACATACATACACGTATAATAATATATATATATATCTGTGTAGTGCATATATATATATATATATATATGTGTGTGTGTGTGTGTGTGTGTGCCACAATATATACATATATTTGTTTGTACGTAGTTGTAAATTTATGTGTTTATATTTATGTATGTCGGTGTGAGTATTTGTGCGTGTGCAAGATGCACATTATGGACTAGGACACCCCATAAATGACGTCGCTTAGATCATATTTCGTTTCGGGTCTTTCAACACGAGACATCCCCATCAACTGTGGTGTTTTCCAAACTATGCTTGGTTCATCGAACGGAAGAGATAACAATGTTTATACTTTCCAATGAACTGACGAGACATAGAGACAACAAAAGTGTACCGGTCGACTGGATCATCCGAAATAATAGATTATGCTCAACCATGAAATTGTATAGTGTTTCTTCTAAAGGCTGAGACAATTTCTCTTTCTCTCTCTCTCTATTTATCTATCTCTCCATTTCTCTCTCTCTCTCAGTCTGTCTCCCTCAGACATACACGCATACGCACACACTTGTGTGTACATGTGTATGCACACACACACACACACACACACACACACACACACACACACATATATATATATAGATATAGATATGTCTATAAGTATGCAAATATATGTATTTATGCATACATACATATAAAATCACACATAAATACATAAATTCATACACAAACACATATATATATAAAATATAAACAAACATATGAATAAATAAGTAAATAAAATAAATATATATATTATATGTATATATAAAAGCCGGGCCTGTGATGCGTGTGCCTTAATGTCAATCTTATATCTCTATTTATGAGACCACAACTTCGTTAAATGCCTTCGGAGGGGATTTCAGTGAGTGGACGTTCTGAGAAAAATAACATTCGCCGTAATGTTTAATACTGGTGATATGATTGCTGGAACAACGAGACTGGGGAAAAGCATCAAAGGCCTGAGTCGCTTTGGCACGAGATTAGGCATTTATGAGGATAAAACACCGTTTTATTAAAAGTAGAAATGACAAAGAACGCCGACAATATAGCCGCTTCCTTTAGTGAGTCTGTGTGATATATTTTGAAATTGATCGTGTGGAAATTTCTTCAATTACTTCTTGAATGCCTGTACAGTTAAGGATGAGCAATGGGAAAGGGAAACATTTGTGAGCCGAAAATTTAAGCAATTGAAGCACATTGTCTTTCTATAAAAACTAAAATAGCATGGGTAGCAATCGACGACGCGAGTTTTAAAACGAGAGAGAATTAAGAGGGGGAGTGAAATAGAGAACAATAACTGCAACGGATGATAAAAAAAGGTGAAGAAAATTGAGTCACCAAATGGAAATTTGCAACAAGCATATAACTGCCAAGGGCCCGACCACTCTTCGTCTTCAAATGTTTGCGTCTTAGAAAACTGCCTTGGATTTTAATGTAATTATTCTCAGTCTGTAAAATGTGTGAGGTATTTGACAGCTGAAGATTGGAGATGTCTCTTGAATTCTCATCAAACTATGCTTCGTATCTCTCTCTCTCTCTCTCTCTCTCTCTCTCTCTCTCTCTCTCTCTCGCACACTTTTTCCTCTCCCTCTCTCATATGCACGTATGGCAATATGGGTCCACACACACGAACAGCGATATGAGGATACTGCGAATGAGTTGCAAACAAATATATAGCGCATATTTCATTTTCATTCTTTCCGCATTTTTCTTTCCCATCTTAAACTTATCAAATATTCAGACAGAAAAATACTAAATAAGTTATAAAGACACACCACCAAACGATTAGTGAACACGAATGAAACAATTTATTTTCTATGTCTTTGTCAAAAGCTCTAAATTTTAATTCTTTCTTTTTCTATATTAACCTTATCTAAAATCCTCTTCTGAATCATCGACGTAACGCGATTATTGTCTCAAGTGTTTCGCTTATTTCTTGCAATCTCCCATGGCTATATATACAATATGACGTAAACTTTAAGCGATTATTAAGATAGATTTAACAATTATACACATATTTATATATCTTTAAATCTATTCAACCACCACAACAAGAAATCTCACCCCAAATTGTAACTTACAAAGAATCTCCTCGATTATGAACATGCTTTCGGTACATCCAGAGGAACGTTTAAAACATTTCTATTCGAAAATATCTTTCTCACAGGAAACAAATGAAATAAGAAAGTTAAAATTGACATAAAATCTGTTGAAGTCCAATTCGGATATAATAGCTAAAATGGCAAATATAAGCAGAAAGACCAACGAAATGACAATTGAAACGACAAAAGTTTAAGACGACGTAGATGAAGGGCCATTCTGCCGGTAAAAAAGATTATCCATAAGAAAATAGAATAAAATTCTTTTTATTGTTATTTGAAAATAATCCTTTCTACTATAGGAGTTAGGACTGAAATTTGGGGGAGGGGGCATGTCCATTACACCCACCTCGGTACTTAACTCGTACTTATTATATCAACACCGAGTAAATGAAGCGCAAAGTCGACATCGTCGGAATTTGAACTCAGAATGTCAAGGCAGACGAAAAGCCTCGAAATATTCTGCCCGACGTGCTAACGATTCTTTTCTACTCTAGGCATAAGGGCTCATATTTTCGACACCAGTACGCAACTGGTACTTAATTTACCGATCCCGAAAGGATGAAAGGCAAAGTCGATCGCAGCAGAATTTGAACTCAGAATGTAACGGCAGACGAGATACCTATTTCATTATTGCCCACAAGGGGCTAAACATAGAGGGAACAAACAAGAACAGACGAACGTATTAAGTCGATTACATCGACCCCAGTGCGTAACTGGTACTTAATTTATCGACCCCGAAAGGATGAAAGGCAAAGTCGACCTCGGCGGAATTTGAACTCAGAACGTAACGGTAGACGAAATACCGCTGAGCATTTCGCCCGGCGTGCTGACGTTTCTACCAGTTCGCCGCCTTTGAAGCAGCGAGTATTGTGCTGAATCGGGAATCCTTAGCTAAGTGGATAGTTCCTCTCTCTCTCTATCCCACACTCTCTCCACTTCTGCATATATATATATATATATATATATATATATATATATATATATATATATGTAACTACTCGGACATTGGTTATATGTCTATCAGTATGCCAATGAAAGCACATTCACCGTTTGAGCCATCTGACGTCATCCACAGTAACTTTAGAATTTTTCCTGCATCCACGTCGATAAACCTGCGGTAAATCAACTGTGAGGTTATACGTAATGTTATACGTTCAACTCTAGCTAGTCCCATCCTACGCTCTCTCAGTGTACCAATGCACAACTAACCAGAAAAAAAACATGCCAAGGAGATTTCACTATATTTGATGGGGTATCTTGTTCTACACCAAGTGCCGGAAGTGAGACAGCCTGCACTGATTGATGCAACGCAGCCAAATGCACAATATCCCATCCCTGTCGGACAGATGCAGGATGGGTCGAAACGATCGTCGTGATGAATAAAGATTCGTATTAAATCCATCTTTTGATTCCTTTATCAGCTATATATGTATGTGTATATGTATGTGTAGATATGTTTACATACGTACTTATATACTCAGATACATGGGCGTGTGTATATGTATATACATATATACATGTATTCACGCACAACAATACACGTGTACACATGTTCGTATATGTTGTGTGTGAGACAGGGACATATAAGGCGAGAAGGAAAGGTATACGTTTACAATATGTACACATATATACACAGGCATCTTACCGTACACATAGATAAATATATGCATACATACCTACATGTATACATGCATACAAACCTGCACACATACACACTCTCACACATATCTATATATACATACATGTATGTATACATATAGGTGTCTATTTTGTATACACATTTATTCATGTATGTATATATATACATGTATGTATACATATACATGTATGCATCGGTTTTGTATGTGTACATGTGCGTATGCATATATGTGCCGTTGTGTTAAATAAGGTGACCTGAATTTCTGGAGAAGCGTCAGCCTGTGTTTACAGGAAATGCATACATAAAACGACAATCAGCATGGCATGCAACATGGATTATCGATTTAAACTTTGTTAAGTAGTTTCTTTATCCTCTCTAAATCTTCCTACATGCACTTCGCTCCTCACCTCACCCACAATCTCTGGCTTCTGATATGGCTGAAAGCTGCGTGAAAAGCGAGATCTTGGCGGATTAACGAGCCAAAAGTATGTAATCCTGCAGAAATGCTGTCTACAGAGGAGGAATGCTAAGAACATTGAAAAGTAACGCGCTCACATACCGCCAAAGTGTCTATGCTATAGATCACTTTGGAACTGATCAATATGTTTCAACATCGATCCGTGCTAAACTAATTGAGAAATGTTACGATAAAAACAATCTCATCACATTTTTTTTTACTTTTCTTTCCATTATTAATATTATTATTATTATTATTATTATTATTATTATTACTATTTTTATTATTGCTATTTCCTTTTACTGTTAGTGATATTTTTGGTTTTGATGTTCCTGTAGCTTTTGCTATTATTTTTACTGTTGTTCTTGTTGTTATTATTAGTAGAACAATCAAAATGGAGCTACGACAATATTCGTTGTTTGCCGGACAAAAATCGTGTTTGATTTTCATCGTTTTATGGCCGATAAAATACGAACCGATTAAGTTCTGGAGTACTCCACTGCTTTGATATTTCATTAGTGTCATCAAGGAAAACCTAATGTGCCACCATAGAATGTTCACTGAAAAAGATATTTCAATAATGTGTATAAATAAGTTACAGATATGTTCTAATCTCCCTCAGATCACAAACTACCATATTTTTTTTTAAATGGTTCTGTGACTAAAGCAGTCATAAATAATCGTTCTGAATAAAGCACTGGTTACTCACATCTGGTGTATTTAACCATCACGAGCAAGGTTTACAAACCCTAAAATGAGTACTATTTTGTGTTACCATTGGAATTACTTAATAAGTCATCTGAACAGAACTGTTTTGGCCTTAGATAATGCTATAATTTTTTCATTGATGCCGAGAAAGCAGTGTTCCATTTATTTCTCTCAAGTCTAAACATAAGCGGCCCAACTTTTCTCACGTTATACACAACAGTTTTCAAAATGGAAAAACGCTTCCTACAATACAGTTCCCCACATATAAAAGACGACTTAGTTCTCTCTAGAACACTTTTGTTTATCGGTATGTTAATTAGGTAACTTATCTGGTACTAAGCAATCACAACAACTTATGAGTGTAAATTCGTCGCTGTACCGTTCACAGGAGCAAATGAAAATGGAAAACTTCGACAGATGAATATACAAACTAGGAGTTTAACGTCTGGTTAAAGCAAATTGCCCAACCCAACTCTGTATCACTTTATTTTCGTACGGTTTGTTTCAAGAATTCCTAATTATTTATAGCAAGAATTGATAAAATATATATTCTGGGTTCGAAGAATTGGCCGGAAGCGATGGTGATTTTAGGTTTCTTGAAGAATATGCACTATTATGTGGGGAATATTTCATATGATATGAATAGCAGGAAGATCTATAGGTTGCATCATCAAATGCAAATGAGTTTAGATTTGGGTCGGGTCTTATGAGCAAACAGATATATTTCATAGACCTCAATAATAATTACGAAATTCGAAACACAAGCAACACGATGCATTTCAAAGAAACGATTATACATATATATATATATGTACACACATATATGTATGTCTATATATGCATGTATAAATGTTTTCTCCTATTTTAAGATAAAAAACACCATCGTTGCAATGTAGATATATATGTATGTGCGTACACACACACACATACACACGCATATATACAATAGTTACGGAATGGAATAGATAAGACCCGGGCTACACATGTTTCATAGCGAGCGGAACTTCGAGAGTGGTAAATATCCAAGTGAGATGTATGCTGCAAGCTGCTCTTCAGGTCAAGGATATCTTGATTAAATGAATGATTACATTATCGCAAAGAGGTACATGGAAGATTCAATCGGTCTGAATGATTGAATCTTCCATGTGGTAACATGTACCTTCTTGTGACTATGTAAAATTTCATTTAATGAAGATATCCTCGGCCTGAACAGGAGTCTGCAGTATGCAAATATAAAATATAAAAAGAACTTCTTTTGTTCATCGTACTTCGATATGAAAATAATTCACAACCATGCGTCTGAATAAACCGCTATTGTACCTGAAAGTTGATTTTTATATTTACTACGGATTACTCAAAGCTAATTTTCTTCCTACACCTCGACCCCTGGATTTATATGTGAGTGTGTGTGTGTGCACGCGCGTATATATATATATATATATATATATATATATATATATATATATATATATATATATAAGAATTCAAACAGCTATTGCTGAGATATGTGTAGCTCGTAATAGCATGTGTAAATAAACGTGGTCCAGGATGATTTTAATCACGGAACCGTGAGTGAGTAGGCACTTGCTTTAGTGTTCATGAGTTGAGGCTGCATGGTTCCTTACCTGCTGCATCTACACGCCTATACTCAACCATATACATATGGTTTCTGTTTCTCGAAATTTCTCTAGTTGTTAATTAGAAAAGCATGGCTATCTTAGAAGATAATTGTCCATTTATTCAGTGATATTCTTTTCTACTCTAGGTACAAGGCCTGAAGTTTTGGGGGAGAGAGCTAGTCGATTAGATCGACCCAGTAAGCAACTGGTACTCGATTTATCGACTTCGAAAAGATGAAAGGCACAGTTGAAATCGGCGGAATTTGAACTCAGAACGTAAAGACATTCGCAATACCACTAAGCATTTCGCCCGGCGTTTTAACGTTTCTGCCCGCGCACCGCATTGACTTCAGTGATATTGAACTCGGACAAGCGTTGTTGCTGCATAAGAATTCCTAATCACACACTGTTTATGTATAGGTTTACTAAACGATGTATAGTGCAGTAAATGAACTATATTTTACATTGGAATATATGTTTCTATAATCTATATAGTTACAATGGAGTCTCATTAATAACTGATCTACCTTAGTCAGATTGAGTCAATATGCAGAATAAGAGAACCATTATTTCAACTCTGACATTTAGACATACTATTGATCGGTAGCTCAAGCAAGGTGTTTTCTTTTACGGTCATTGCATTCTTCCATAATTTAATATTGATTCTTGTTTCAAATGCTCATTCTAAGAACTACCGAAGGTTAAGCAAAGTTCTTCAGGCGTGAAATGTATCTGGAATGCTGTTCAGCCGATTAATCCAGGTCTGAACTCTAGGCAACTGTCTTCTCATTGACCAGTGGGCAAGATCATTAATAAGACAAGCAGCACATGGGGAATAATTAGGTATAAGAGGACAACACTATCACTAATATAAAGTTTCATGCTTCCACACTAAAACAATCATGCACACACAAAGCAATAAACATATGAAACGCTCACATCCTTCCACACAATCACATACACACACACTCACAAACTAAACAGAATCACACATACAGAAAGTGACTCACACATTAATTTCGTATATATTTATGCAGACACACTCAGAATGCGTTCATCGAAACATTAACACGGAGACTAGCACCTTGATTATAACGAACACACATGCGCACACACATCATCTTAGCACATACGGAGGATGCCACTGACACACTCTCTCTCTCTGTATGAACATATATATATAT
>NC_142933.1:5427554-5430054 GCF_046866305.1 Octopus bimaculoides | reverse complement strand
TGCATATTTCGTGACTTAAACCATTTAATCGAATAATCACATATCTTGCTTTCTCGCGTATGACCACGTATTTTGTACCAAGGAATCATTCCTGTACATTTCTTTACTTATCACACAGAACTCGGTTTGAGAAACGTTATTGATTACGTAATCATCTTATAATACACATTTTCTTTCCATGTCAGTTTTATTAAATACGGTTTACAAACCATAAGTTAACATAAACTTAATCTGATGGTAATTATTTAAGAACAAATGCTTATTGTTGAATGTATATTAGAGATAACGGACTAATGATTTAAATTCGTCAATGACGACAATATCAGTAAACATTTTCTCTGACACCTTATTGTCCACTAAACGAAAATACCTTCCTGTCAGATATGGAACCCCTAGAAAAACAAAACTGTTCTTTCTCAAATTACATGGTAGGCGTCTTGCATGAATGAGGCAATTGCATAATACAGATATAATTATTTTACTGCTGAATGAAACACGAACGGATTTAAACTTCTAATGAGAAACGGCATTATCATAAGCCTGCGCGTTCACGAATATTTGGAAGTGTTTGTGAATCTAAGAATTATATTCTTCTAAGTTAATGGGAAAGAACTAGTGAGGAAACAGTATTCCCCCTAACAAATTATAAAGACAAAAGACGAAATTAGAAGCAAAAATCATACATAAACAATGATTAATCTTGCAAACAACTGCTTTTTCAGATGCAGCTTAACTCAAGCACACGTTTATATATTTATCTGTGTCTGTTTACATCTGTCCGGCTGCCTATCTTTCTGGCTATCTATCTATGTGTCTGCGTCTCTGTTTCTACAGATATCTCTATATCTCTATCATTGTCCTTGTTTTTGTTTACCTATATCTATCAGCCTCTTTCTCTCACTTTATTTTCGACGGACTCATACACATAAAGAGAAAGATGCTTTTTTTTACATCTCTTGGTAACTGAGTTATACATTAAACTAGATAAAACAATAAAAGATCCTGCCTGTGTTTTTGCGTGCGAGATATTCCAATTCCGATCATTTCCAGGTTCCCGCTTGATGTATAACAACTAATCATATGATTCATATGCATAGGTAATGAAGTAGAGAGCTTTCTGCACCAACGTAGAGAAATGGCTGGTCATGCTAATGTATTCCTAAAGAATAGAGAGAGATGGGGAGAGCGAGCGCAAGAGGGAGACAACTAGACAAACCGAAAGGGAAACAAAAAGAGAGGAAATAGAAAAGTAGATGATTGTTCAAATTTACGTTAACTTTTGTAGATATTTGCCACACGGCACAATTGTTCATTGCTGATTTCTAAATAAGACCCAGAATATCAATACAGTTTATTCTGTATTTATAAAATGGTAGAAATAGTAGAGAGGGAATGCACTCTTCAAGAAGCAATGTGAAGATAGCGCAAGTAAATCTATAATGGATGCATCCCATTTCTAGATCTAACATAACTGATTACTCTTGTCCACCGAGGTGTTAAAATAATGATAACATGATATGACTTACCGACAAATTCATTCAAATAATTTGGAGCTCTGAGTATACTGTAATGGAATACGTTAAAAGGTAATGATAAATACGTAAATGCCTTTAACATATAAAATAGTGCTAAGTAGGAATGTGTTCAATATTAGCATTGGTCAGTATGGTATTCCTTGCCATAATATTTGTGCTTTCTCAGAAAGACAGCAAGAGAAATCTATCCTGACATTCATATCAGACAAAACTGTTCATCAACTTTACAAACCTAGAAGACTACATTACACCAGGAAAATTTCATTTGCCAAATGTGTAGATATTCTCTTTGCCTGTATTTCTGTTTAATTGTTAATGCTGGAAAGATATTTAATTAACTATAAGCATATTTTCAACAGCATGTCACATCTTCCAACCCAAATCCTGTCACAGCCTAAACCAGGATAAGAATATAAATAACTCTGTTTCTATACATGTCAAAATCTTTTAAGACAAATTGAACATTTATACATTCCGGCATCTGAGTAAATAAAGAGAGCAATAGTAATGTATAAATCTGCAATCATGTCTCAAAAGCCACTTTAGATATTGTTTTGAGACTATCAAATAAGAGGCAAGTGAAAATAATCTGTGGAGACTAAGCAATATGTTCTAGGTTTATAGGGTCACGCTTTTCACGGCAATAGTATATGGCTGACAGTGCTACATAATATGTAACAGGCGTTAAAAATAACAGGATCTTTTTTCTCCTACAATATTTTGGTGAAATATTGAAAGAAAATTGCAAGAAATAATGCAAAAACAATATTTTTCTTCAGTGTCTAAGATGGAAAGAGTGAACAGTTCATTTTTAATTGTATTTGCATGGCCTCTACTTCTGCAAGTGCAGTAGAGTCTTCGCTCTCGATTCCTTTATTTGTCAACATAAATGAGAAAAAAAAATAATCTCTCATGTGATGATTGTTGGAATGAGCGTCAACAATATCAGCACAAACTTATATAGT
>NC_142933.1:5416806-5424554 GCF_046866305.1 Octopus bimaculoides | reverse complement strand
CTGAGCCTAGCTTCGTTTATAATTTCTGTGTTTCAAGTCGCTTAGTCTCAAGTCCATTCTATTGCAATCGCTCATGTGACATTTCTTATTACACTTCGACAGTTTCTGTGCCATCTAGAATTTCCGTGACACATGTTTGCCTCTGCATTCAATATTGAGGTGTCTCTTCCATCAACATAATATTAAGTTCAAGTGAGATATCGAAATGTTTTTCTAATGGAGTGTATATTCAATAAATGTTTATGACTGTCACATACGGTTGAAAGACCTGGAATCTGTAGAAAGAAAAAAAGAGAACTAATCGCAGCTGCAAACTAAGAGCAATGCAACGCGCTCATGGCAGGATTATGCTCGACATCACATGTTAAATTTATTTTATTTAAAATTATATACCAGAGAGAATACGGAATACGCATACACTCATATATATATATATATATATATATATATATATATATAAATATATATATATATATATATATATATATATATATATATATATATATATATATATGTATGTATATGTATGTATGTATGTATGTATGTATGAAATAAAATCTCCAAACTATGTTGATGTGTTGTTAATGTAATTTGATACTGAAAGCCGTTGAGTGTAATATTTTCAAATCAAATGACGAATCTGGAGATGATTGATATGAAAATATGATATATATTCATAATGTTCAGCAGGGAGTAATCAGTATTTACAATTCTATTGAATGCTCTGTGAATATCAAATAGTGAAGTCTTTGTAGCAAGATAATATGAAATTATAGCCTTAACCATTGTTTGTAAATCAAACATAATATTTAGCTAAATATGTTATTTTTCTTTTACTGCTGTTGTTTCTTGTTGTCATATAGAGATAGCAATGATTAGATTTCTGTTTAAAATTCACCGTCATTCGGTACTCTAGATAGAGTGCAATTCTACTGCATTAAATGGAGATAGAAATACAATGGAGCCAATATAGGGTTAGTATAAAAATAGTGCAATATTTTATATAGTCACATGCATATTAAAACTCATATTTATTATAGAGAAAACATAGTGAAAACCAGTAGTACACGCTGCTTAGATTTGTGTCTAACATCGCAAACTAGAAGAGCAAAATGCACACAGAAACGACATGACAGGATGCTAAATAGTATTTGAACGACGCTACACCATATCCACCCGAAAGAAGAACTTGAATTCCGTTTGCTATGAGAGATTTCGCTCTAAATATTATGTACGAACTGGTTTCAAGAAATTCCTGGACTAGTTCTGTAGCGTGCCAGCAGAAGATAGCACACGGTTGAGTGCGCCAGCGAGAACTAGTAGTGATCTTTATGAGGCGGTATGCCATGTGATATTGCTGTGTTTAGTCTGCAGGTTAAGAAATTTGTATTTTTGGGCTCGCGTGTATGATGTAGTCAGCGATTTTGTTATGGACAGGAAGTTGGAACAAAGAGCTAATGTGAAATTTGGCGTTAAACCTGGAAAGTCTGCAACAGAAACATGATACATGATTCGGCAAGCTCACAGCGACGAGGCAATGGGTCGTGCGCAATGTTTCGAGTTGCACAGGCACCTGAAGAGCGGATGAACATCTCTGGAATAATGAGCGATCTGGAATCCTGCCACGAGCGTCACGCAAGGAAATGTGGAGAAAATTCATCCGGAGAACAATCAACGATATTTTGAAACGCATGAGGTGGAGAACATTCAGAGAAAGCAACCGGATCTATGGAGCACGAAGAATCGGATTGTTCACGACAATAATGCACCCTGCCACTGATAAATCGTTAGTCGTGAGCTTCGCGCCAAAAACAACATGGTATAGTTTCCGAATCCGCTCTAGGTTAGCACCTGCGGACTTTAATCTGTTCCCTCAGATGAAAATGCAGTTGAAAGGCCACCGCTTGAACATCGTTGTCGAGAACAAAAGCGAATCGCTGAAGGTCCTCGACTCGCTTAGAGCAAACGACTTTCAGGTTGGATTGCAAAAATGGCAGGAACGCTGAGATAGGTGTATTGCTGTCCAAGGTCACAATTTCGAAGGGGATCATGCTAAAAGTTTGTTTAGGCTATTTTTTTTATTATTATTAAACATTAATTGTCCGGGAAGTTTTTGATAACATAACCTGAACTTGACTCCAATGAATCAAAGGAGCAGATGGCCTATTGGTGTTAAAGTACTGAATATATATCCGTACTATCAAAATAATCTTTCAATTACGCGATATGAAAAGAGCAAATTTTTTTCCCCATTTCTCATTATTGTTTTCTTGTCTTATGTTTTCTAAATTTTCAACCTTCTCTATTTTGATATTTAGAATAGTATCGCCTTATATTCTTTATTTCAATATATATTTCCCCGATAAAACAAATATGCCAAAAAGTTGTGGTTAAATATCGTACAAAGTCATACTTACTTTCCTGAATCAGGTTCGTTAATATAAAGTACTGTATTCAATAGAATTTATTTAAAAGCTACCCAATTCTTTGGATGTATCCCTACAAATCAATTTGTGCTGATGCATATATTGTATAAATTATGTAGGTAGCTGCACGATGATATGACGGAAAATAAACAGGCCATTAATCAGTTCAAATATGTTTAAAATATATCTTGTAAAATATTTTCATAGCAGTTTTGCTACTTTAGACAAAATGTTAAATCACCCGTGGCCAACTGAGAGCGACTTCTATGGATAGTAGATACATTTCGAGTTCCTTAGCGCTCTACAGTAACAGATACCAAGAGAGGCAACTCGAATTGACAGGAAAACTGAGCTCTCGTTATAAGAATTAGTCAATGCGGTGTAGACAGCCAGCGTGGACGTGCGAAACTGACGGAAAATGAGCAAATTTTATTTATTAATAGGATGTTAAATCTTCAACAAGTCTAACGACATGGTCTACATTAAACCAAATAGGGAGCGTCAACGTGATCGCTCAATAACAAAACAAAAAAAATAGCAACCGATTTACTCTCAGACCAGTACTGTCTAAAAAGGGGATCGGCAACATTGCATTACACAAACCAAAATACTATACTTGGAAATAAAGAAATTTACAGTGGTCCCGTCTGGAACCAATTTAATCATGTCTGCTATATTAAAGCACACCCATGGCTCACACTAACAAATATCAATAAATTATCTATCAATGTGTCAATGTGTATCTTATCACTTAAAAAAGAGAGATAATGGAAATTGCACTCCAACGGAGACTGACTGAGGAGAAGAAAGGCGGAATGGTCACGGCTGGCTAGCATTCGATAGGATGCATGTTTGAGGAAAACTGAATTGTGGTTAAGATACTAACTCAGCAAGCTGAAGTATGCGAACCATAATTCTATCGATTCGCTTACAGTCTAGACTGAGAGATACGAAACTAAATAGCGCAATGTCTTTACTTTAGCATGTTCATACTTCCTCAGTCACATACACTGTCTTATAAGAAATCATTGTAATAGAAACTCTATTATCTTAAAGAAGTCGTTGGTTTGTACTTATAGTTCAGCGAACACTTAAAAAGATTTCATTCATTAAATCACGTACGAATTGTTGCGGAAAATAGATTTCTCTTTGCAAGGCAGCTTCACTTCCTCAAATGATTGGTGGAAATCTGCAAATTCCTGACAGAATACACAGATTTGTCAGTAACCTAGTTTATGACAAGCGGCCATGGGTCAGTTTTCTATGAGTTTGCTATCAGTTCTTTTGAAATTACTTCAGCCTACACTTAATGTGATATACTAAGAATGCCAAAGAAATTTAGTACAAAATCGTATATTGTTTAATGATTTTCCTACAGTATAGACTGTAATAGAATATTCTAGTTTGGATAAGGGCCAATTCGTTCACGTCCCTGTAGATTGTGTAAACTGTAGATATATTGAAAAAAATAGTTTTCTAAATATTTATATAAGGCAATCTTAAAAAAGAATTCTGTGAACAACAACAGATTTTCTCTTTAAAATAATATATTATAGAAGTTCAGATTTTAGACAAGTCGTGAACAAACCATAGTACCATACTCTGCAACAGGCAAAGGGCCATTCATCTGAACGGCTTAGATTACATAGTTGTAATTCATAAGCTATTTGTGGTGTGGGTAACTTACGTTGTAACGGGTAAGTGAGTAATTCTAAAGTAGTCAACGATATAATTCGTATGTGGTGGGGTCAATATTTCTCAATCATTGAAAACCGTGCTTGCTAGCATAATCTTCAATAGACACAGTGAAAATATGAGATAACTGTGTAAGATTAAAACAATTCA
This sequence comes from Octopus bimaculoides, assembly GCF_046866305.1. Taxonomy (NCBI): domain Eukaryota; kingdom Metazoa; phylum Mollusca; class Cephalopoda; order Octopoda; family Octopodidae; genus Octopus; species Octopus bimaculoides. The sequence continues at coordinate 5,420,283 of NC_142933.1, read as the reverse complement.
CTTAACAATATACGTGCGTAAAACTAATTTTTCAGAGTCCAGTAAATCAATAGCGGTGTAAATAATATAGAATGTTTAATTACATGTGAGTAATGGGAAAACTGAATGTACAGAGTCTGGTGTATGGTGGCACACAATAGCTAATACACACGTTGATGATGCTTTTCCTTTAGATATTGTGATTGTTGCTGTCCTTGTTCTTGATGTTGTTTATCCCGATGTGAAACTTGTTTGGCCAGACCTAAAATCAAAAGATGTTACAGCTATATCAACCCGATTACTACTATTACTGCTACTACTACTACTACTACTACTACTACTACTACTACTACTACTACTACTGCTATCAATAATAATAATAATGATGATAATAATAATAATAATGGTTTTAAATGTTGCTACGTGAGCAGCAAATTTGGGGGAGGGGAATGAGTCGATTACATCGACCCCAGTGTTCAATTGAACTAATTTTATCGACTTCGAAAGGATGGAATGCAAAGTCGACCTCAGCGGAATTTGAACTCAGAACGTAAGGACGGACGAAATACCGATAAACATGCTAACGAAAGTTGGGGGTGCTGAATAGTGCTTAGCAGCATTTCGTCCGTCCTTACGTTGTGAGTTCAAATTCCACCGAGCTTATCTTCCAACCTCTTTGGGGACGGTGAGGAAATGTGCACCATATTCCAGCTCTGGGTTCCTTTTCATTCAAATATACCCACTTTCAAACTATTTAGACATGTGCTTCTTTTACAAACGCCCCTCATCTGCATAAAAAAAGGCAGGGAATGGTAGAAACGTTAGATCACTGATCAAGGGAACTTGCAATCATAAACTGTTTTAAGGCAGAAATTGAGGTAGGAGTATCGTTAACACGTCGAATGAAATCCCTAGCGCTATTTTATCCGGCTCTAGAATTTGAGATCAAAGAGTTCGACACTGTCTTTTATTTCTTTTGGGTTTGATAAATTAAGTCTAGTGGAACACTGCAGTATATGTAGTCGAGTAGTCGCCTCCTACAATGTTTGTGCTTATAGTAGAATGGATATTAGCTTACATTCTTCAATAACTTCGGTGCAAATCAACAGTGAATTATTTTTTTTTAAACATTATAAGCCGTGCGCAGAATAGAAAACAGCAAACAATCCAAGCAATAACACATGAATTCATTTTGAAATGGTTCTGGCAAATTTAAAATTGAATATCAGAACGTTGTTGTTTTGCTTTATCGGAGAGCATCTCTTCAATTTAGACTATGTGTGGCCATAATACACGCGATTCATCGGTGTAAGGGGACTTTGAGATACATGGATGTTTCGAGTACATAGTGTGTCACTTCAGTCACAGCTAATCCGCGAGGCCGATTAATCTAACAAAAAGCACGTGCTCTTCTTTGTAACTATGAGCGAAGAAGTTATTTGTTGATGCGTGCTTCATGTCTGTCAAACAGATAATAATTCATTGGGTGCACGTAAAATAATGAAAATCCAAACAATAACGTATCTCTTCCTTCCTTCCATTACAACCGGGAATTGCGTGTGTAATGAACACAGCTTCTAGTTGGAGGTGGTGTTGACCGAGGAAGAAAAACAACAGCGATCAGATATTCACTTTCAATTCTGCCAGAATGTATTAAGAATTTATAGATTCGTCATTGTCTTCAGCAAAAATTTTCCGCGTGTACACGAACTCAATATTAGCAAGTTCAAATCACGCCGAGGTGAACTTCTCATCTCTTATTTCTGTGGGTGATAAAATAAAAGAACAATACGCACAAGAATCGATATTTCTTTGATTGTATACAACACGAACGTTATGGAATAGTGTCAATGTCGAAAACTAATAATATTAATTGAGGCCTTTATGTCAGCAATGTGCATTGTTCAGTTTTATAAATTAAAGTTCTGAGTGTAACAGATTTTATACAACGGTCCATTTGATAGACTTACTAAGTTCCCTAAAATATTCGTGCAATTTAGTCAGTGTAACCTAGTTCAACATCCGTGGAGCAGATGTATAGTTGTGGACGGCCCCGAATCACCGTCTAAACATAGATTTGATGTCTTATGTTTATTTTGTTTTCTTAGATTGTGTTTTTAAAGCCCGAAGAATGTGGTCTGAAGGAAATATAACTGCTGTTTCAGATGTGAATAACGACAGCAGTCATAGGTCTCATGTTGAGATTCTCATACAAAAGTATAAAGCATATTCGATACTGTTGCTCATGAATTCTATGCAGTCATATTCCACGTGCTCGTAATGGTTTGATATTCTTGCATGCATTTTAATTCCCATTCCACTAATTAATGAGTTGATATTACTTAACACGAGAAGGTACATTGTATGTCAAATAGAATAAACTTACATACATATACATATATACAAGTGTATTTGAATGTGTTTGTATATATTTATATATATATATATATATGTGTGTGTGTGTGTGTATATGCTTGTCTGTACATATATGAGTCTATGTACATGCACACACACACACACACACCCACATATATACATATATAAACATGTAATTTCATCTAGGTATCTATTAGTTCTCTTTCTCTCTCTCACTATATATAAGGCAGAAAGTATGGTCGGTGATATATATATATATATATATATATATATATATATATATATATATATATATATATATATATATATATACACACATACACATGACTACCTGAGTGAACACATGCATATACGGAAAAATTGACAAATCGAATGTGATTTCTAGTTTGCCTGTCACACATCTCTATCACCGACCGTTTTCAAATATAGTGTGTACTTGTCTTGCCAAAGATCAGTCATCCTAGATTATTTTAGCGTTCTTCTAACAAATTCCTTGAACAATGCTTTGATCACTCCGAGGCTATTTCAGAAAAGAATAGACTCTGTTGCTTACTGGGGTGATCCTATACTCGTGGAAATAACTAATAAACCGGACATAATAATATTTGCTGAGATTATTAAGGATTAATTTGAAAATATTGTGTGGAAAACATTGAAATTGATGAATGTATAGCTGACGATAGTAAACAACACTTCCATAGAAAATGCAAACGTACTGAATTTAAGCTAGTTTAGAAATTTATCGAAAGAAGCGTTCATACATACTCTATAGAATATTAATATATGTAAATATTATATTTATAGAAGAGAAAAAAACTAATGATCATTAAATGCACCAGATATGAGGTAAATGTAAGAAATACGGCTATGTGGAAAGCTTGCAGAAAATTGAACATCTATATTCAATCACATGAAAAATGTATCGTAAAATAAAAAATAAAAAATAAAAACAACTAAAAACTTAAAAACAAAAGAAAAAAAAACAAAACAAAAAGAAATTTTCTGCCTTTTAATATGCTTAGACATATTAGATGTGAGAACATTTTAAACGCGCTGAGAAAGAATAACTGGGATTTTTCATACAAAGAGAACTTCTATTTATCACTTAAAAACTAATTCCAT